>NC_056726.1:23920188-24045188 GCF_019279795.1 Protopterus annectens | reverse complement strand
CATATTTTAGTCATTTTTTTTCTCTTTACAGTTAACCAGTGGCTGACACTGGTGCCTCATATCTTTCACCAGGTCTGCTGGCCACTCCTATGTCAGCTTGACTTACACCAACCCATGCTCAAGGTCAGTGAGAAGTTCAAGGCATCCAAGTGCAGCATCATATTGCTGCCAGGAGTTTTTCTTCCTACACTCTAGCTTCTCTAGTGGCCAATGTTATAATTTCCAGGATCAACTACATCAACAGTCTGGATGCAGCAAAAGGCCTATCTCTGCCACTATGGCTTCTGAATCTACCTACATCTTGACTGGCTTAAGGAAATTGAGCAAGCTGGCCCACCATTAAAACACAGTACTCGCCTATCTGAAAGGACAATCATGATCTTTGTTAATGGCTTGATTAGGGGTGGTCGATAGTCCTAAGTGAAGTCAGCTGCCTCCTTGGGCTGCTCTGTAATTTCAGTGAGAAAAATAACACATTTTCTAAAGGCAACATTGATTACTTATTGTGTTATGTGGTTTATGGAAGAAAGAAGGGGTAATTTATCAATATGAGTTCGAATTTGAGAACATGCAGTTGAATCTGAGTTAAAATTGAACAAATTATGAATCGGTGTTGGGGGCATGCTGTTTTTGCAATTATCAAGAACTGAGCTGAGAAAACTGATGTGATTAACTGTTTTAGAAGTGGTGAATTTTTTGGCAATGATTAAAAATGAATTGTTGGACTTGACAGGATGGTTTGCATACCCAAAAAAGTTAGAAGGGATTGAAGTGGGGATGCAGAGTTCTAACATGATCAGAAGTATCTATAGGACCTGCTGTATATCAAATACTTGACATTTGGGAAAAGCTTCAGAGACACATTTACAAATGTAATTAGCTGTAAAAATAGAATGATAATTTATTGGCATGAAGAATAATGCAAAATTCAAGACTATATAGAATTGTGGGAAATTAGGAAGAGTCATACTTTTCAACTGTCTATGAATTTTATTTTCCTGATGGTGTGTCACATTTTTGCCCTGTCCCTCATATAATTCTTGACTTTCTGGTAAATTGCTAAAGATCTCAGTCAATAATGCCAGACATTAGAGTTTGATACTTTTTTTGTTCATAAAAGTGCATGTTGATGAAAAACATGTTATTATATTAAGGATTTAAGTGAATTAGAATAATATTTAACATCTGTCTCCCAATATTTTAGATTTATTTGGAATTCTTCAGCAAAGAAGTTGAGAGGAATGGGAAGGGTTGGATTTTCTGGACTATTGTGAAAACCAAGATGGCAGAATGGAAGGTTTTGGAAAAGATTGGTTGTGTATTACTGTAGTGAAGTACTTGTCTGTTGCATATGGGGCCTATAATGACTGAGTATTTAAAGTGATAAGAGAAGAAGAAATAAGGACTTTGGCAAGTGGGCTTACCTGGTAGTAGGTTATCAGTGACTGGGCATCCTTTGTATGTAGAACATGATTATTCAGAATACTACTAATGAAAAATGTATATAGATGATGAAGGCTTAATTTCCTGATACTTGGTTAGGTTTCTGTACTGGTGGCCTGTTGATTTTTGAAAATCATGATCAAGCTGTAAAGATAAAAGAAACAAAGTTACAAGATGTACAAGAAGAGACAGGGATGGTTAGAATAAGAAACATTGATATTGCCAGAAAAATAGAAGCTAATGGAAGGATAATGTAGATTTGGGAGGGAAAAGACAACTGCTTATGTTTGCAGTCTCGAAACAAGATGACTTGAGAGACACAGAACTTACACCAATGTCTGTACCTTAAGCCAGTAAATCCCCTTTCTATGAGCAGCCTTCACAAATTGAGAGGCAGACATGGAGAAGACCAGTGACTCTTCCAGCTCACCTTCAGCTGAGGAACTTTCACCTCCTCCCTGAGATGCAGACCTGCTGGCTACTGACAACCCTGTGTCAGATGCAGAAGCTGACAGGTGTTGAGGTCATCTGTCCCTCTCGTCTTCCTCCTCTTCTATAATAGTACCTGCAGAAGGATGACAGCATGGGAAAATTATCACATCCATTCAGGATAAAATCTATAATGCAGATGTGAACTAAACTTCCACATGACACATACACATCATGCTACATAGAGACGTAGCCCTCCCTTCTGCACCAGCCAACAATGTACAGTTGCTACCTTCCACCAGTGGAAAACAAATTGTGTACTGTTAAGTATATGTCCACAACAGTTATGACAGCAGAAGACAATGGAACTGAAAGGTGGTTTCAGTACATCTCGGGCTCCCACTTCTGAACCTTTTCCTTTGAGTGGTGAAGCAGGCCTGAATGAAGCTACTTCAGGTCACTGTAATAATACTTACATTGCTACCCAGATTAGATAACGACAGTGGCATCATTTCACATTCCCACCAGCTCATGCAAGACCTCCACTTTCTTTAAAGGGCCATCATAATGGTCCAGCAGCTTCTTTCTTAAGTACCTGAATAGGAAGAAGAGGAGATTCCTGCTCTCACCTGTCATATCATGCTGAAACTCTGCATTCCCTAGATTCTGAAATGGCCACGGTAACTCAATCACACCCACTTTTGGAGCAAAGGTGTAGCCCCATGGGCATGAATGCACATGTAAATCACATGTTATACAATGTAGCACAGTACCATGATACTACATATGCACAAAAGCAAATGAATGAGCATACAGGTCATACATTTCATGTTCACTGTAATACGCATGTCTCATGTCAGCATATATGGATTGCACATTATACACCAGGAGAAATTCACAGTCAGTGGCATAGACTGGCTTCAATAACACATCTGCAGTGCTAACTGCTCCTTGTTAATATGATTTAATGTGTGTTCCTCATTTGAAACTATATGACTTACAACAATTCAGCTTTGAAAGAGAGGAACCTGGCTATAGCCTGTGTAGGCATGGGCCTTCACAAAGTTAAGGAAGGAACTGTACCAACAGCAACAAACTCTGTGATGGCTGTTAGGGAGAGTGAGATAGATGTGGTGGTGTATGTGTAATGAGGGCACAGTACCATGTGCCACTGGATGGGATGTCAAATCACGAATGCAAGAAACTGTCAAGAAGACATGCTACAAGAAGTGTGGTGTTCAAGGCCATACACTAAAGCATGGGTATAGTACAATATATAGGGTTGTGTGATGCTGCTTATAGAACTAATTGCAAATTATAATCAGTTGAATAAAGGGTCAATGCTATGGTCAAACTCATGTGCATCTCCCAGTGTACCATGCACACCAAAATACATGTTTTGCCCACAGGTCTGTAGTTACTGGCATGGCCACAAAATGGAGATAACACCTTTAAAAGTTTACTAGTAAGGCGAATGAAGCACTTGTTATGTGCTCCACACTCATGCTATGTATGCCCTGGACAAAGCTACAGCAGACAAGAAGTATTGGGGCCATTTTTGTCAGGAACTGGTGCATGATGTGAATGCTGGGGGTAGACATCATATGTCTCTGCAACAGGTACATCGAAGAGTTACTGATATGACAACCTTTGCAATGAAAAAGGCAGAGGACATTGAAATAGACAGGTACTCCATGAGGTTGGACAACCACCCATAAGTGTCTCACTGAGTTTGAGAAGTTTTTGGTGTCACTCACTGGTAAGACGGACTAGCAAATCATACGTGCAGTGGCTTGGATGTGGAAACTGGATTGGCCGCAAGCATCTCTGTGTCCACTGCAGCACAGTATGCATATTCTACTGCATGTTTGAAGTGAAGGATCGACCAAGGCCAGTCTACTTATTTGTCATTACAGGTATCTCTATTTTGAAACTGCAACAACTTGCAGAATTAGGTATGTCTGTCAATATATGCTGTACCAGTATATTCATATGTATCAGTATGTTTGTTACACTGGCACTGTGCATGTGTGTGCGTGTATGTGTGTATGTGTGTATAAGTGCATTTAGCTGATAGTGGTTTCATATATGTTTGTGCTTACACAGAGTCTATTAAGGTAGGGTCCAGCACAGCAAGCTACCATACTGCTGATGCCAGCAGGACACCTCAAGCTGATTATGGCAACATGTAAGAGGCACAATCCAGTGACACATAGGCACTACTTAAACACTATATGGAGTGTTGTCATCCACAGCCAGCTTTAAGGAGGTCCCTTTAGAAGTCAGTCCAAGCTGAGAGCACAGCCTCACAAGTGTATGGCAGGCATTCTTCCTGAAAGTCCTTCACAGCATCTAAAATGCACACTACTTCTGTGGTGTGCATGCATACTACAAGGGATAGATATGAGGAGTGTGTGACACTACTGTGAGTTCAGGACTGTGCTTGATATGGCTACAACCTTGGAAATAACAGCATATGTGTAGATCAGTAATACAGGCACATAGGGCTGCTGCACGCATTATTGTGGAGATGGTGAGTGAGCACTGGGCCTTACAGGATGACACACATCAGCTGGTTAGCAACATGGAGGATAGGGACAAGGAGTACACCATACCGCTGAGGTTAATGGGCCAATCTCTATACCGGAAGAATGCAAAGTTCCTGTAATCACAGCTGCATAGGTAAAAACCACACTCTCCAAAGCCAAGAACACAGCATCCATGGGACCAGACAACATCCCAGGCTGCATTTTACATGAATGACAGAACGAACTGGGACCCCACCTAGTACCATGTTCAGTCATAGCCTCACCTCAGGCTTTGTGCCCGCTGAATGGTGCACAGCAACGGTTATCCCACTCCACAAGGGGGGAGCCACCACGGACCCTGGGAACTACCGCCCCATTAGCCTGATGAGCCTGGTCTACAAGGCCATGGAATGTATCATCATGGAACTTATAAACAAAGACACTGGTAATGTCCAAACTCTGGACCCCACCCAGTTCGGGTTTGTAAAAGACAGATCATGTCTCCTAAACCTGATAGACTTCTTTGAAGCAGACACCAAAGCTGTAGACAAGGGTAAGGTGATTCACACAGCCTATCTAGATCTTGCCAAGGCTTTCGACACCATTCCCCACTCTGGAATTATAGAAAACTCACTAAACTAGGTATAAATCCCTATGTCACAAGATGGGTTGCCAACTGGCTCACTGACAGAACCTGCACTGTGAAAGTAGCAGACTCCAAATCCGACTTCAGACCAGTGACAAGTGGAGTATCACAGGGTTCAGTCCTGGCTCCTCTCCTGTTTGGTATCTACTTCTCTGAAGTACAGGCTAACACAGAAGGTCTTTGGCTAATGAAGTTTGCAGATGACTGTAAACTAGGAGCCATAATCGAAACTCCTAACGATGTGGACATCCTACAAAAGGGCCTCACTGAGACAGATGCCTGGTGTCAAAGCCATGGCCTCAAGCTCAATGCCAAAAAGTGCATTGTCATCCCCTTTGGTAAAAACTCTGTACCTATGAACTACAACATAGGCGGTAGTATACTTAACACTGAAAGTGTGATAAGAGACCTTGGGACACAGGTGGACAGTAGTCTCTCCTTTGATAATCACATCACCACAGTAGTCAGGAAGTCCTTCTACATGGCACACCTCAACACAAAAGTTTTCTCATCCAGAAAAAAAGAGGTCATTGTTCCCCTCTACTCATCACTCATTAGACCCATTATAGAGTACAATACCCCTTTTGGTATGTACCTCACAAGACATCTACAACAACTGGAAAGGCCGCAGAAATACCTCACAAAGAGGATTACCAGCCGCAAACAGATGCCCTATGCAGACCGTCTCAAAAAAACTCCAGATTTACCCCGTTGCATATCGCCTACTCAGAGGTGATCTCTGCCTAACATACAAAGCTATTTCAAACCCAGAGCTATTGGACATGCTCCACTTAAAGAAATCACAATCCCTCTGAGCTACACGGCCTAGGGACCTAAACCTTGTCACCACAATAAACAGAACATACCAGAGGGATAGATTCCTGTCCCAGAGACTTCCCATACTTTGGAATAAACTGACTATCTATATTAAACAAACCTCCTCGTTAGCACACTTCAAGAAAAATCTTGATGATTGGATGGGAAATAGGAAATTCACCCCGGGAATCACTTATGTGGCTCTGCTCAACAGTGGCACAGGAAAATAATTTTCTTGGGTGGCAAAAGCCAGGGTACCTTTTTGGCTGGGCTTGCATAGGCCCTAAGGCCGATAGTCTAGTACCTACCTATGAACCTATAAGGGCAGGGTGCAGAAATGGGACCTGATTGGCTTCTGCATTTCAGGAGCCTCAGACACCTGATCTCTGATATTTTTTTTCTTTGTTCTTCCAATGAAGACCTAGGGCAAGTTCAAGAGGGTGTGTATCTGTCTGGCCTCCTGGTTGGTATGCCAATGTAAGAAGTGGAGTGTTTTTTAGCTCTTCCACTGAAGTTCTAGTTTAAGTAGGAGGAAGCATGTATCTGGCTAGCTGATGTGCCTGTAGTGCTCTATTTAAACTGGCTCTGCCTCTGTTATCAAGCATCAGTGCTACAAGCCAGTACAATGGGTACTGCCAATGGTCATATAATTTAGGATGCATTGCTCTCCTGCTTGACAGCTGTTCCCAGTGGTCCACATCCATCATTAGGTCAACTGGTTGTTTCAGTTCATCCCAGGCCTACGATCTGTAATTATTGATAAGGGCTGATGCAGAACGTAAGGACATCCTGGGTTGGGCACTGCTCATCATCTGCAGGCACCGTGTTGTTTTTTTTTTTCCTTTAAGGCTTACACTAGCTTTCCCCTGCTCTCCTCAGTTGTATGGTCACTTCATTGGGCCAGGTGTGCAATGGGAATTTGCAACATCTTGTTTCCAGTTCTGTGGAAGTTCCACCAGGTTTCCAACTTAATCCTCCTTTAGATTGCGGCTACCAATGGTCATATAGGTTCATAGGTTCATAGGTAGGTACTAGGCTATCTGCCTGAGGGCATTTATAAGCCTAGCCAGAGTGTGTTAGCTTTCGCCGCCCCATTGATTAATTAACTGAGCCTCTGTCAAGAAGACCCAATGAAGTGATCCCAGAGATGTACTTTCTGTTACCCATCCACTCGTCAAGGTTTCTCTTGAAGAGTGTTAGTGAGGGGCTCTGCCTAATGTAGTTAGGAATTTTGTTCCAAAGCATGGGGAGTCTCTGTGACAGGAATATATCCCTCCAGCATGTTCTATTTATTGTTGTGGTGCGGTTTAGCTCACTAGAGCAAGTGGCTTGCAGTGACTTGGATTTCTTTAGTTGGAGCATGTCCATCAATTCTGAGTTGGACATGGCTTTGTAAGTCAGGCAGAGATCACCTCTGAGTAAGCGATATACAACTGAGCACAGCTGGAGTTTTTCCAGTCAGGCTGCATAGGACATATGTTTGAGGCCAGTAATCCTCTTGGTGAGGTACTTTTGTGGTCTTTCCAGCTGTTGGAAGTGTCTTGTGAGGTACATCCCAAATGGGGCATTGTACTCTATGATGGGTCTGATGAGTGATGAGTAGAGGGGCACTACAACCTCTTTATTTCTACATGCAAACCCTTTAGTAATTAAATGGGCTACATAGAAGGATTTCCTAACTACTTTGGCAATATGATTGTCAAAGGGGAGATTACTATCTACCTGGGTCCCCAGATCCCTTATTACCTCTTCTGTATTAAGGGGGGCTGCCACCTATGTGGTAATTCATGGGTGTTTTGTTTTTCCCAAACGGGATGACTATGCATTTTTTGGCATTTAGCTTGAGAACATGACTTTGACACCAGGTGTCCGTATTAGTAAGGCCCTTTTGGAGAATGTCCATGTCAGCTGGGAGAGTCAATTATGGCTCCCAGTTTGCAGTCATCGGCGAACTTGGTTAGCCATAGTCCTCCTGCATTTGCCTGTACTTCTGAGAAGTATATGCTGAACAGTAGGAGTCCCAGGACCGAGCCTTGTGGGACACCACTTGTGACTGGTTTAGAGTCGGACCTGGAGCCCACTATTCTTACTGTGTGAGTTCTGTCTGTAAGCCAATTGGCAACCCATCTCATGACGTAGGGGTTTATGTTCAGGCTGGTAAGTTTTTCTATAATTCCCGATTGGGGAATGGTATCAAAAGCCTTGGCAAGGTCAAGGTAGGCTGTGTGAACTACCTTCCCCTCATCTTTGGCCTTGGTGACTGTCTCAAAGAAGTCAACCAGGTTTAGTAGGCATGATCTACCCTTAACAAAGCTGAACTGGGTCGGGTCAAGTGTTTGGAGGTTCCTAATGTCTTTGTTAATGAGTTCCATGATGATGCGCTCCATAGTCTTGTAAAGCAAGCTAGTCAGGCTTATGGGGTGATAGTTACCAGGGTCAGTTGTGGCCCCTCCTTTGTGGAGCTGAATAACCATTGCTGTGCTCCATTCTATGGGCACGTAGCCTGTGGAGAGGCTGAGGTTGAACAGTGTGTTTAGGTGGGGGGTTAGTTTGTTCTGTAGTTCTTGCAAGACGCAGCCTGGGACACCCATCTGGCCCCATTGACACTGTGCTTTTGGCTTTTGAAAAGGCTGTTTTCACCTGTGCGTCTGTGATTTCTGGGACACTACACTTTTCTGGTATTGTTGTGGGCCCTTTTGGGGGTGAGAGGGGGGTGAAGTTTGCACTGAATCTATCTGCCAGGATGGTGGCAATATCAGTGGGTTCGGTATATTTTGTGCTATTTTACACTAGCTCAGAGCATATCTGCAAGTTGCCACTTAGATTCTTGATGTAGCTAAAGAAGGTGTTGTGGTTATCTTTCAAACCTTTGGCTATTTTTCTTTCGAAGTTAACCTTGAAGGATTTTATGAGGGACCTTAATTTCTTACTGACACTAATCAGGGATGTCTTTCCTTCTTGGGATTTGATTTTTTTTAACTAGTTTCCTCCTTCTATTGTATAGCCTGTTTATGGCAGGGGTCCACCAGACTGGTTTCCTTCTCTTAGGCGAGTGAGTCTTGGCTTTTGCTAGAGATGGCATGATCCATGCATCCTTGTAGGTGCTCATAGAGTGCATTTGTAAAGGTTCCTGCATCTTGGACACTGTTATCCTTTAGCGTGGGGGCTGTGAAACTTACCACCTCTGTCTTAAGTAAGGTGAAGTTTGCTATAGAAAAGTTTTTCACTGTTGTTTCCTTGGTTGGAGATGGTGGTGTGGTGTGGATATCCGGAGTGATTAGTTTATGGTCTGATCTAATCAGTGACAGGTTGACCTCTGGTGTGGAACACCTGTCGCCCATATTGGTGATGACCAAGTCCAATATGTTTTCACCTTGGTAGTGGAGTTTACCAGCTGATCCAGGGCATTTGAGTTGATAAATTCCAGGAAGCACTAGACCTGGGAGTTTGTACTTGAATAGTTTTCCCAGTTAACGGTAGGGTAATTGAAATCGCCCAATATCAGGGTGTTCGGTAGGACCTTCATGTTTTTGAATGTCTCCAGAAAGGTGGAGTGGTGGTACTGGGTCATGGAGGGTGATCTGTAGCAGGCCACAATTTGCATTGCAGATTTGCCTGATGTTAGTTGCACATGGATGACTCGGAGGTATCATGCTGCGCCACTAACCTGGAGGTGTAGGTATCCTTGATGAATATGGATACACCCCCTCCTTCTGTGTTTTGGTCAATGTTCTGTGGCCGAAATGTGTGGTATGAGTTGTAGCTCGGTAGTGCTGGGGTGCTCTGTGGAGCCTTGAACCAGGTTTCAGTTACTGCACAGATGTCGACGTTCTCCATACTGAGGAGTGCTTCGAGCATGTGCATTTTGAGATTTAAACTCCTGGCATTGAGTAGCATAACCCCCATTTTTTTTTATTTGTGCTGTTTACGGAGGTGGGTTTGACTTTTGAGCCTTGCCTAAAAAAGGCACTATGGGGGCAGCAAGGGCCTTGGCCAGTATTTGAAAGCCTGGGGGGTGACAGGTGCAAGCCATCTCTTGCGAAGCAATGAGGCTTGTCGAGCATGTCATCCCAGGCTGACACACTGGATCCCCTTTGAATGGCACCAGAAGCTTAGCCAATTGTTGAAATTGATCATTTTTTTTCTTTTTACTGAGGTATCATTCTTGGTGAGGGCAGGATGTTACTCAGGTTCAGGGTCATACCCGCCTGGGCTACATGATCAGAGAGCTCTTCCATGTTTCTTTTCATGTAGTTCAGGGAAGTACGTATCCGGTCATTCACACCAACATGAACAATGACAGGGTCATATTTGTACTTGTTCTGGAGTGACCTGAGTGCTTGTGTTATGTGGCAGAATCTGGTTCCTGACAGGCAGCTAACAGTAACCTTCTCCTTGTCCAGGCTAGTGAGTGGGACATCAGTGTGCCTGACTATAGAGTCACCTATTACTAGTGTGTTAGATATGTTATTTCACCTTAAGAGCTGCGATTGTGCGGCACACTGATTTTGTGTTTTATGTGTTGTCTGGTTTGTGATGGGAGGTGCAGGTTGTTTGGGTGTCTGCTTTGGAGGTTTGTGATGCTTTTGCAGGTTTTTATTTAGAGCCTCCCAGTATGATTTTGTGTATTTATGTGTATTTTTTGCCAGTGCTGGTTTAGTATGTCTATGTGAGGCTAGAGGTGTGGTGCAAGTGTTAACCTTCTCCTCATGACTGTCTGTTCCAGTCTTGGGTGGAAAGAGCTTAGCCTCCAAATTAGCTATATAATTGCATCTCTCGCATATGTTAATTGAGGCCACATGATCCCAGCATTGGAGGATATAATCCCTGACTCCTCACAGCCACCCTAAGAATATGGTTACTGTGATCTCTCCTGTGACACTTCCCATATTATATTATTGTAATCACGTGCTACTGTGCCCCTCCCATCTGTGCAAATGATGATGACTGTATCCCAACCACTTTCTATATTTTGTGGGTATGATAATGTGTGATGCACAGCCTAGTCAGGCCATGCATCACCCTGCATAGCCTTGGTGTATCCCCAGATGCATAATTTATGTTGTGTTTTCTGTGTCATGGCTCATGGTTTGATCCAAACATCACCTCCCCTACCAGTGTTACAAAGTATTGTGCCCACTTTTGCCTTGCCTGTGGCACTGATGCTGCATGTTCCTGCCCTCACATCCTTCTTGCCCTTCTGCTTCACACATAACAAATATTTTGCTCTTTTTTCAATATTTAAACATCAGAAGAGTCCCTTCAATTTTCTGAAGACATGTTTCACTATGTTTTGCATGTCCTGATAGGTCTGGGGGTTGTGTATCAAGCTAATCAGAGGATGCTGGTACAAACCTTATATTGCCTGCAACACACAGCAAACAACATATTATAATATGGCCAAGCTGTCTACCAAACCTGTGGCCTTGTGAGGGTATCCTCAGAGAAACTGTTGGTATAGATCGGACATGTGACATTTGATTGAATCATATGAAGTGCCCAGGTAATGGACACATTATAAATAATGTCATTGGCATCATAGAGAACTTAGTGGTTGAGGGATTAGAACCCCTTTCTGTTAATATATCGCTGACCCTCAGGAATAGGCAGGGCCTTGATAGCAGCATGTATGTAGTCTGTGGTTCCAAGTCCCAGGATCTAAGGGAATGGGGCTATGTCATAACAGGCCAAAATGATGTTTTTTTCTCTTCTGTTGTGCTAAGGAATCACATCTGCTCCTCCACATGCTGTGACATAATGTTGAGGAAATAGTTTATAATTCATGAGGCTGATTCCTGTGATATTGTTAAAGTGTACACCTTAGTTTGGTATGAATTCTCTGTAATTAAGATGGCTAAGGCTATACCCAACTTTGTATGCCCAAGCATGAACATACCACAGCCCCTTTTATTCCATATGTGGCAATACTTTCGAATAGGCCTATTACAGTATCCTTTTCCATTCAGAAAAGATTACAATCTTGCAGGCCTATCAGCTGCTGGTATGTCAGGTGGTATCTCTTCTGCAGGTGTGGATGGCTATGATGCACAACATTGCGAGCATTGGATGTGATGGTGGCTACTAAAACATGCTGCTGTGCTACTGATCCTTATATTTCTAGCATGGTTCATGTTGTACACCACAAATCATGGCATTCAAAATGAGTATGTGCTGCCACTGAATGTCTCTGGTTTATGCAACTGAAAATTAACCTTCTGTTTTGGGTTCATTCATTTGCATAGTCCGAGTAGGTTATTTGCATTGTAGTCCTCATTTACATGTTAACATGCACTCATTAGCCCATGCTGCATAACACTGAACTTTGACCATTGAGCATCTGTGCTATGTCTTAGAATCCCTAACACTCTGTGCATGGCCACTACCTGTGCTAATCTGAACTGTGCAATGCACTAGTCATCTATATATTCCAGCATATGTTTGCTAAAAACTTCAAAAACAAAGTCTGAAAGTCAGCTAAAGTCAGCAAAATTTTCTCTTTTTCTTCAGTTAATTAACTAGCATTTGTAGCTTTTACACCCTTGGGTGATAATCATTGTTTGCTTAGAAATGACAACATTGTGGTGAAAATATTAATAATGTGGAACTGTTAGTATGCAATTAATTTGAAATGGATTAGTAGCTATAAAATAATGGAACAGTGTTGAGAACTGAACAAAGTGCAGAATGTGGTGAACATTATGGAAATTATAGTATTATTAGAAGAAATTCTTGGTTATGTAAAGTACTGTTTTTTTATTTTTATTTTTTGACTTTAGAAGAATATGAATTATGGATGTAGTGTGGAATGCAAAGAACAAAGAAAGAAATAGACTGAGTTTAAATTTGAGGAGTATATAGTGCAGGACTGAATAACTGATTGCTGAGCTTTTAACGGAGAGAGAGAGAAAGAGAGAGAGAGAGACAGAGATCATTATGGTAAGAAAAAAGTACTTTTTGATTTATTTATTTGTTTGTTTGTTTGTTTGTTTATGGTTTGTTATTTGAGTTATCTAGTCAGGTTTTGTCACATTTCCAGAGGAAGTTTGCAGACAAAAAGAACAAAAAAAATTATGCAAAAAATTTCACCTGTATTGAGATAATGCACAATGAAAAATGCACGTATGGATATATATATATATATATCTATATCTATATATATCTATCTATATATATATCTATATATATATATATATATATATATATATATATATATATATATATATATATATATATATATATATATATACACTGCCATGAAGTTGGAATATACAATGCTAGTAAACCACGACATCATACATTACTTTAAGGTTTCAGCAAGAAGAGAAACAGAGCAAAGCTAGCATGATACATACTTTGATAAATAATATTTAATTAAAATTGACATTTCTATAATCAGTTTTAAAACAAGACACAGCGGTGTTTCATGTTCATGCAGGTAAGACACTCTGAAGACAGTGATAGGTATAAGGAAGGTAAAACTGCAGATAGTGTATGAAACTATAATAGCATAGTAGTAGGCATGTCCAAAAAAATAAACAAAAACAAAGGTTCAGGTTAAGTGTGCAAGTGTGCTTGCTGTTAATCTGGGGAATATGCAAATGTGACAGTATGTTTTAAGGAGAAGATAAGGGACAGATGGAATGGAAGAGCTAAACAAGGATGTTTTTTGTGGTTGAAAAGAAAACCTGTCAGAATATTAATTATTGTGAGGACAGAACTTATGAGACATTATTGAAGCAGATACTATTAGATGTGTTATGCAAAAATTAGTTTCTGGTTAAATGCTGACAGATTGTTGCTGTATATAATAACCTAGGGCAGATTATTCATTGTATCACCACTAGTTAGAGATCACTTCATGGTAATAATTATGTGTTATAGAAGCTAAGATCCTGAGAAGCAAAGACTCCTATTAACCACTGAGTACCACTGAAGGATTGTATGTTTTGAAGATTTTTTTTGAGTGGAGACAGAGTTCACCCTTGAAGAGGTCACAATGCTAAGTTTTAGATGAGGCTACAAGAGTCAGTTTGGCACACTTGTGCACATGTTTTCTAGTTTAAATGTGTTTTTCTTAGTGTATAAAGAAAAAAATTGCATGTGACATAAATAAGACAAGTTGGTGTGACAGATATGTGTCTCGGAGAATCTCCATGCTCTGTAACAGTCTCCCCATCATTGTAGAGCAGAGTACATCCCTACCCCTATTTAAGTGTAGTCTTGCCTATGGATGGGAAATTGGAAATTCATCCTGGATCTGATCCCCATCTCTCTGATACACAGTAATGCCCCAACTAGGGTATCACCTCCTGAGCATAACCTCTAGAAACTTCCTAACTAGCTAACATACACCCTCCTAACAAACACACATGATACATAGCAACTCAATTGGGTTGGGTTGCATAACTAGAATTATAAAGGCCCTGGTGGTCACTAGCCTAGTATATATCTACAACCCTATAAATGAAAGTACTTTGGGGAAAGAAATGAGATTAGAGATTAAAATAGACATATGGAATGGAAGAAAGAAAGGAATAAAGCTTTTAGTTTATACAGAAGAAAGATGACATGGGAGGAGAAAAATCCAGTCAAGACAAAAAACAGTGAGGAAGTCTGTAGTATTTTAATATGAAGACATGAGAAAGTAAATAAGAATTAATCACTGAAGTGCTGCATGTATATGTGGACTTCAATGAAGAAGAGCAGACTGTTAGTGTTGTAAAGGCCAAAGCAGAGTACAGATAGGCAATGACATGTCTGCATAGAATAATAAAGGTTAGCAGAAAATTGGGGTCATGAGATATAGGGTGGTATTCATAGTCATTACACAGAAGTGCAGGTGGCATGTGTGTGGGCTATGAACAACCGCAGCTTAGCCAAGATTCAGAGACAGTAGCTGTCCTTAGGCATAGCTGGTAAAACCAGTTTGAGAAAAACTTATGTAAATGAGGGAATAATGAGCTATAAATAAGGAATGTATGAAAAATCTGCAACTATTCTATGCAAATAAGGAGCTTTTCCCACTTTAATGCAATTTATAGTCACATTTTAATAAGCAAGCACAGTTTGTGCAGGTGGGTTATAAAAAGCAAATCCACACTGTTACTATCCACATTGCAGTTCATGAAGATACTTGCTTTCACTGCCAAGCTAGCTAGCTACATCCCACTTCATCTTACTTGTTGCAGTAGGACCAAAACCCAGAGCATGAAGTGGGACTCACTGGCCTTGGAAAGAAAAGGAATATTCACTTTAGCTTTGCTAAGCAGGAATTATTAGACAGGTTTAGAGTAGGCATGGATATAATATGGGGTTTGGTGAGTTGGTATGGTCCACAGGTGGGAACTGTAGGAATGCAAGACTTCATATACCTGTGGTTACCATATTATCTATATGCCTAACTATACTTGGCATGGGAACCTTTCAGAGACAAACTGGGACATGCTGTGTATCTCACAGGCTTCTGCCTCAAGCATACTTCATCAGTTTCTCGACATACTCTGGTTCAACCCAGGACAGATCCAGTACCAGGTGTGCTTAGTGCAATAAATTGCAACTTTGCTGCTATAAGGGTTCCATCTGGACCGGGGGGGTGGTGGTATCAGAACAGAAAGGGCTACCACTCTATTAACTGCCAGATAGTGTGGGATGCATGGTGTACATCACCAGCATGTCAGCCCAGCTTCCTGGAAGTGCTGATGACTCTCAGATTTGGCTCACAGGTTCCCTGTATCACATCTTCCTTCATGGCAGGATTCCACATGGCCACCTAGGTGGTAAGTGCAAACTGTTATAATGTTAGCAACAATAGTTATTTTTGTATCTATAGAATGGTATAGGTAGTACTGAGTAATCATCTCCTCAATGCTGTGTTCCCCCTCCATGTTTTGTTTTTCAGGGGTGACCCAAGCTACCTACATAAACCTTGGCTAATGACACCAGTCTATAACTCCAGGGAGCTGCATACTTTACCACCACCCTTTCCCAGACACATCTTGGAATTGAGTAAGTACTTGGCCTGTTCAAAGCCCATTTCTATTGCTTGAATGAGTTGGTGAGGTTCTTCTGTATGAGCCTGCTACTGCATGCAGGATGTTTACCACCTGCTGCATTGTGCACAGCATGATCATGCACCAGTCTGCTGTGCAACTACCATGGCCAGCCACTGATATTGGGAGTGCAGCAGTGTAGCTCCTTGTATTATTTGTCCCACCCGTGACAAATGTGACGGTGGCCAGCACAGGAACCCCATTTTCAGGTGCATGAAGAGTACAGAGCTGTAGGCCTAGGCCATGATAGTCACTATGTAGCTATGAGAAGTTATACATATAATACTTCATGCAAACAGTGTTACTGTAGGACCCTGATGAGTGGTGCATGGTTGACTTATACTGAATATCAAACATAACAAACGTTTATTTTCATATGGTATTACCCATCACTATTTATACAGTGTTGAGTGCTCGGTGACATGAGTGATAGTTTACTGACAGACTTCAACTGAAGTTTAGAATGGTATGTGCTATGAAAGGTGTTCAGGGCTATACTGTGAGCATTTCTCTTCAGTGTTACTAAGATAAAGGTAGTTGCTTTTCAAAAATGAAATACAACTTTGCTACTGCTGCTGTTTTTTTTTTTTTTGCCTGTTATTGTCTGTTTGATCTATTTTATGTACAATGAATAAATCAAGCATTTGCTCTGTCACCAAGATAACTAGTGGGTGAGTAAGTTGTGTCACATACTCTGGAGTCTGATGAGGCTTGGCTGCCTTCTTCTTCTTCTGGGAATCCACATGAATGCTTGCAGCACTTTCTTGTGATACATATCACATATGGCCTTCTTGTCCACAGTATGCAGACTCTCTCTTTTCTATGTCCAGCTAGTCCTTACTGGTGTGTGCAAGTTGAGGCTGTCTAAATATGAGGATCATCATGTTATGCTCCTTGGCTTCTACCATTCCCATGTTTGCGTCTTTCGGCTTTTCCCAGTCAGGGGTCGCCACAGCGGAACTCCGGTCCACTAATGATTGACAGTTGATTTTTATGTAAAACCTTCAACAAAGGTATGCCCATTCACACATGTCTCCACGCAGAAGACGTTCTAGCTGAGAATCGAACCAGACAGCGTCTTACTGTGAGGCGACAACTCTACCGCAGCACCACCACCGAGGGTGAGTAGTAACACAAGTATACCTGTTAAAATATTAGTGAAATATTGTAAAATGCTGTAAAAGATTAGGCTATTACATTTGGTATGCAACTGTTTCTCAAATACTTATGGCAAGTTCTGCAATGTAAAGGCTGTGATCAAAGTTTGTAAAGAAGTTATAAAAATACAGAAGTAGAGCTAAGGCAGGACAAAGCAAAAGGGTTGGGCTGCCCCAAGTGAAATATGCTATGGGGCACTACTAGTATTTGCTGACTGGGCAATATTAGCAGAACAGGTATTCAGAAATGAATGCCGATTCTGCATTAGCATTCAGGGCTGAAGTACTTCATGTGTGGTACTCTTAACTGTAACCAAAGTTTACTACAGTTTCAAGTAGAAAACCTATTATTTTCTTCACAATTCAAGGAGAGAGGACTTTTTTTCCCTTCCACAAAACTTAGTTGATGGAAACCAAATAAGGAAACTACACTTGGCAACTGAAAGGTTAGCTATGGATTTGACAAAAAAAATATGTTCCCAGATTTACACTACGCTATTGATCTAGTGGACCATTTGGAGCCTAGAAACAAAATCTCAAATTGTAAGCACCCATTGACATGAACTAATACCTAGTTTTGACCCCTTTCAATAAGAGCTTGAGACACCAGACCTGGTGCACAATTACAACTTCCCATCCATTATTCCATGTTACCCTTGGATACAGGGAGCTACTTTGCTTTATGTCCAAGGGAAGTCTACTCCATAAAAGAGGTATTTCCTTGTATAGATTTCTATCTCACCAGCTGACCATGTTTATGTTCCGATGGAAATTTTGATCTCCTGAGTAGGTGTTTAGGGTGTTTGTTTTGTGGATATGCAGGAGGTCGCACAGGACTGGATCCATTGAGGCTCTGTAGGCTAGACATAGAGCCTATTACAAGAGGGGCCTCTACAGTCATCTGCAAACTTTATCTGTCACAGGCCCATGATATCAGCTTTGGTATCAGAAAAGTAAATACCAATGAGAAGTGATTTAAAGACCATAGAATGGGTTCTGTCAGTAAATTAGTTTGCTATGAACTGGTGAATTTTCTCACTTATATGCTGTAGCATTCTAACCATTTCTACCTGACACTTATTTGCAGTGGGGTGGGCCTGAACTATGTTTGGGTCATCTGCTGCTAGGCAGACAAGACTTTGCATGTTTCTGCAGATAGCTGTAACATATGCCCTCACCTGGCACCCTTCTGTATGGGTATGACAGTGGGTACTGCTACCACTGAAAGGGCAGTCTCTTCATCATGGAAGTCAGGCTGTGCACAAGAAACAGATGTTGAGCTATGTAGTGTCCCCCTCTTGTTATTTCCACATTATGATAAATGTCTGAGCCAGTGTCACTGCCTATGGAGTCATCCACCTGCTGTGCAGTAGGGGGCCCTTTCATTACACTATGCAGGTCTTTAGCATGAACTTTTGACCTGAGGCTATATAATAAGTATAAGAGTTATGACCTCATCATTAGCAGCCCTTCTGCTATCAACATCACCCTGCTGTAGTGCAACATAGAGGCAATTACTTCTCCTACTGGTCCTGTGATGAAATATGTCCAGATTAGTTAATGTGACTTGAAACAATTGCATATGATGTTTTTCTTAAGTATGATGTTAATACTTACTATGCCGTGTCTGTCAAATTTCTTTTACTCCTGATATCAATGGAGTAGCTGATGAGGAGAAATGTAAGAGTTACATGTGCAGAAGCACCATGCCATGCATATCTGGCCTCTTATTAGCAAAGCCAGCAAATCACTAACCTTCTTCAATGTCTGACTGTGGCTGTTTTGGGTGTCTGAAGGACTGGTGTTTTTATCACTTCAGATGATTCCTGCAGCATCTTCATCTGCATCAAAGTCATCACCTCTTATAGAGAGAAGATACTCCTCATCTGGTGTTAAAGGATAGACCACGAAAGAGCTACCACTGGCCCTGCTATGAGTAATTGTATTCTGCCTTGCCTTTGCCCTTGCATGTCCCATCATGTCATTAACTCTTCCTACACAGTGCCAAGATGTGGTTCCTTTCCCTTCAGAATTTATGTCAGCCACCACTCAATTCCACTCCTAAATTCTCTCTGTCTATTTTGGTGCCACTTTGCCAAAATGTCTTCAGTGCATCCATGAGGATGTGATTCTTCTCATAGGTTCATAGGTTGGTACAAGGTGATCGGTCCTAGAGCCTATACAAGCCTAGCCATAACAATTCCCTGAAGTTTTCTCTCCTGTGTCTTGCTCTCTGCTGCAGCAACAGTTTGATATCTGCAAGAACATGTTAACAACGAATTACACATGTATGCAGCATCAATCAGTTGTGGGTCATGCATTTCATTCATTAATTAAAAAGTAGCAGAAGCACAGTGAAGCATTCTTTAAGACTTTTGGGTTTGTCTTTCCTTTGTACTACTGTCTGAATTATGCATTCATCTGCTGCCATATGTGTGAGACTGTGTATAGTAAAATGCAGGTCTGTAAGGGTTTGCTGCAAGGGTGTGATAAAGTGGGTTTAAATTGTCATATATTTCATTCCTCAGTAATGTGAAGGTTGCATACAGTGTGGTCCTGAGCATTTTCATTGCTTGAGACTGATGTATGCAGTAAGCCACTGTACCCATACAGTAGTAATGTAGACAGCATTGAATATAGTACCCTACACATCCCAAACCTTTGCAGGTAGAAGTATACAAGTACTGCAGCATTTCCTGCATCACCTGTAAATCAGGGGATAATCCTGACAAGGTCACAATAAATCCATTAATAACCCCATTTCTTCAGTAACAGTATGCTGTATCTGTGATTTAGAAACCTTTTCAATTCATTTGTGATTTCCTTCAACTTTTGCACAAAGGCAGAGCCCAGTGGTGATTAAAAGAGTGCACTATAAAAGACTGGTGAAAGTTTGGTCAGAATTACAAAGTTTTTATGCAAATGAAGCTTAGCCATGTATAACATTATGTATCACATCAAAGCACACTTGTGTAATTGCTATTACTGGCCAACTTTATACTACTGTGGATGAGCTGTGTTTTGCTCATGCAAGTGCATATCCTCAGTGTGAATCTTAACTTTATGCATGCCTATTTAGTCTATGCATTCCTATGCCCTTCTGTGACAAGTCCGTGGCAGCACAGGTTATAAGGAGCTAGGGAGACTGAAGTCAAATCAAAGTGGGTGTGGATCACACCTTAGTACTCATGGCTTCACACCTCTACACTTCAGTCTCAGCCTGGACCTTAAGGCAATGGGATCCATTAAAGCTCATAGTCATGCTCCAAGTTGGTCACTGAAACAGAGACAGAAATTCTCCTCTACCTGCTGCAGGAATTGTACCCACTGAAAACAGAAGATAGACATATGGCAGGAGCTGGGAGATCACTTCAGTGACAGCAATCCTACTGTCATATAAACCTTGTCACAATTGCTATTATGATCCAAAGAGGAAGAGGAGGCACTAACTGTCTGAGTGGGTTTCGGAGGAACAGGACTGAAGGTCAGAGTTTTATAGTAAGTAATCTATTTCATATATATTAAAGTAATATATATTATCTATTTTCATGTATTGCTAGGTGTATAAGCATATGTAAGTATAAATATGAATATCTACGTGTATGAGTCTGTGTGTGTGTCTGCATGTGCACGCGCACTTGTGTGTGTGTGTGTTTGTGTGTGTGTGTGTGTGTGTATCTGTATACACACACAGTTCAGAACATGGCAAAACAATGAAGCGGTCAAGCGACTTCATTCCCAGGGAAAGAATTCGTTGAACAGCCGCTTTGCTGTTTTGCCTGTTCGCTCTACATATGTCGACGAAAACGCATTCAACATAATGCGTTTTAGTTGTACTCATAGGAACCCATATATATATATATATATATATATATATATATATATATATATATATATATATATATATATATATATAGATAATATATATATTATATTGCACAGTATTAATACGTCATGGTCTAGGAAAAAGCTGATTTAGGGTTATAAATGTTATAAACCTTTGCAGTGTTGGCATATCACATTTATATATGAATTGCTTGTGGAGTATCTTTATTTGCTATATTTGTCATATGTTTCCATTTAATTGGAATGTTTTATTTTATTGATGCTATTACTTGTGTTCGATTAACATGCTCATAACTCAGTCTGGTTAAATGTTTAGTCATAAATGTATTTTAAAATGAACCTGTGTATTTCACTGCAAAAAAACAGTCCAGCATCTTTCTCTGAGAGATATGAAATTTTATTAATAATATATTGCAGATTTCCAGAACTTTCCTCAAATTCTGCAAGTGTTTCATACAGAGATATTACACTCTTCAAAGAGGCAGGAGGGGGAGGAGATGACGTTATTAAAATGCATATTGATCATTAGCTTTGCCTTAGTGCAAACTGAGATGCTTTAGGCCCTGATTAATGAAATCTAAAAATAATAATGTGGATTTCCTCTGGGTGCTCTGGTTTCCTCCCACATTCCAAAGACTTGCAGTAGGTTCATTGGATATTTTAAACTGGCCATAGGTATGAGTGTGTGTGCGGATGAGTGGTACAGATGAACTACAGTGGCATGGCTAGCCATCCAGTGGTATAAACCTTGGCTCGATATGATTGTCACTGTTCAAGTGACACCCTGACCCCATGTGCAAAATGGGAAAAAGGGATTGAGGATGGATGGATAAATGAAGACATCATTGCAATATTGCATAAGTGGTAGTGATGTAAAATATGTGTTAAAAGGTAAACAGCAATGTGTATAATTTATTACAGCTTAGACTGGAGACTTGAGAGGTGTTTACATTTTGAAATTAACTATCTGTTAAGGTTGTCATGATAGCTACCTTTTAACCACTAGATATTTCAATACAGCAGTATCCCTCCCTCTAGCAAAGGTGATTGGTGCCTCTGAATGTATCAGCTCATGAATGTTCAGTATCAGCTGTAACAATTTATTTTAAGTTGCTCAGCAGATCCTCATTTTGCAAAAGGCATATGCAAGAGTACTTTTGTTTGCAGGATGGATACAATCTTTACTTTACAGCCATAATGTTAACATAACTATTTCCTTATGGTCTGCTTTGTATATATTTGTCACACTGTCAGCCCAGCTATCTGGATTTTTGTAAATAATTATATGTCATTTGAGAATATTAATATGATTTATATAGAAGTGTGACAGAAGGAGATATTGCCAGCCCAGCTATCTGGAATTTTGTAAATAGTTATATGTCATTTGTGAATATCAGCAGGATGCAATAGCTTGTGTTACCACTATATTAGAACTGTATGTCATACTGCATACACTTGCTGAAGAGATATTTTTATACACTATTGTAATTGTTTAGACATATATATTTTAACTGGAGATTAGCTTGCAAAACTTAAGAATAGTTGAGATTGAAGTACTTTATCGATGGGCAATAAACAAGAGAAGGTATCTTTCTGTTTCAATCAGGAGACAGGAAGTCTACACTAAGGGACTTTCTGTGTTGTTTTGTAAGTGTTTTATTGTTTTATGTCTTCTAGCACTTACACTTACAAACATCTGAAGGCTATGTATTTTCACAGAGCGATGTTAAATTTTGGTAGTTTCAGACAATGGGGGCTTAGCTTGGGAAGAAAAATCAGGTGACAAAAAGTGATGTCATCCAAGCTAACCCAGCAGTAATATTTGACATTAATTTAAGAACTCTCTGAGAGAGAGAGTGAGAGAGAGAGAGAGAGGGGGCATTTTATATGTTCTCTTTGACCTAACAAGAACATCCACTCACTACGTCTGCACTTGCCTTGATGTAGGTAAGTTTTTTAGGGCATAATAACTCTTTTAGATTCTGATAGGAACATAGTAAAGTATAGCTTAGATGTTTTTTCTTTATTTATTTGAGACTGCATTGCAATGTTGTTTTAAATATTTGCTGTGATTTTGAACTCTGATATAACTGATTACTTACTGAGTATTGTTTTGTTCTTTTTTATTTATTATTAAATATATTTAAACCTATCATTGTGGCTGATATCTATGAGACATATTTAAGCTCTTGCATTCCTTGCATATCTGTTTGGTGACACTGTACAGGCCATTCCTAATAGTCTGGCCCTGGGTCAAGCTACCATTTGGATTAATAGTAACATTACACAGTAAGACTGGACACCCTTTACTAAGGGCCTTAATGTAGCTGATAAGGAGCTGGCTGGTGGCAATGAAAACTACATTACAGTCTGGACAGAAGTGCGTGTGTATCTCAGCTACTTGGGCAGGGACACAAAGCACTGGTTGGACAGAGAGGGTGAAGGAGGTCGTAGCTTGGCCACTCAGCTGAGATCTCAACTCTATAGCTGTGCTAGTGGGGAGTCTTATTGGGCATCTGGAGAAAGAGGGAGAAACCAGGCCTAGACTGACTGTGATCTCTGTGTGCTCTTAAGGGAAATTGCACTTTATTGTGTGTCTACTTGTCATCCTTCCAATGTGTAAATCCCCCAATGATGCCAGTGGTGAGAATTGAGGCTCCTTGATTACTGGGCTAGTGCAGGGGCATCATTTATTAATTGGTAGACAGTGGTGGGATATCCGCATCACATATTAATTGGCTTGCAGTGCTGTGGATATTGAATTCCTGTAGCCTATAAAAAGTGGTCACTGAAGGTGTTTGTACTCTCAGCCACATGCTGAACATTCAGAGTTTCATATCACAATTGTTTTATATTTTGTTTTTTTTGGTAGCTTAGTTAGTGAGAGCAGGAAAGCATGTCAGCATAAGAGTATGGCAAGTTGACAAGGAACCAGTTGGCTGAGATGTGCCAGGCTAAAGGACTGGTGCATGCCAGCTTGACTAAAGCAGAAATGATTGCAGATTTAGTCACAGCTGCATCACAGAATAGCAACCAGGAGGCCAATCAGAGTGACCTTGGGAATGTACAACTCTCAGAAAATGGACCGTTCACCCTTTTCACAGAGGACGTGAAAATCCGTCTGGAGTTAAAGAGACTTGAGCTGGAGGCCAAACATTTGAAAATAGGATCAACAGAAAGACTGAGACGCCTGGAGGCCAAAGAGAATGAGAAGCTGAGACAGCTGGAGGCCTAGGAAAATGAGAGGCAGAGGCAACATTAGAAGGAGATGCTGACTGTTCACGAGTGTCATGGAGGTAATGGGGAAGGGAGTAACTGAACCCCAGAAGCAACAAATGTCAGTAAATTTCTTCCACAACTTACAGAGAGGGATAATTATGATAGTTTCATTCATATGTTTGAAAGGGTATGTAAACAGCATAATGTTGACTAAGGGCTCTGGGTATGGTTCCTGGCCTCCTTACTCCATGGTAAAGCTGTAACTGCTGTTTGTCTGATACTGATTGCTTAAATTATAATACTTTAAAAAATTGTCTCTTAGAATGTTTTAAGTTAACACCTGAGGCTCATGGGAAAATGTTTTGTGAGCATAGACGCAAGGCAGATGAAAGTGTGTGTGAATATATTGCTGAACTAAGCACTTATTTTCATAGGTGGGTGAGTGGATGCCACATCACCACTTTTAAAGGGTTGGCAGACCTTTTGGTGAGGGAATAAGCCCTTAGCATATTGCCTGAGGACATGGAGTTCTATTTAGTAGGTAGAAAATGTAGCACAGCAGATGACTTGGGGGAAAAAGGGAGACCTATACTTAGCAAGCAGGGCATCACTGCACAGGAAAGGGATACCCAGTGCTGCTCATGGGTCTAAGGGAACCCATAGTGGGCAGTCCATACTGCCCCAACAGAGTATGCCAGCAGCAGGGGAAGCCACTAGTCCAGGTACATGTTCATGACAAATGTTTTAAATGCAACCAGTGTGGGGCCATGTAGGGGCAAGTTGGGGAATAAAAGGTGGGAGAACCAGTAAGTGGAAATAACAGAATGCCAGGAGTAAATTGTCTTGAGACAACAAGGGTACTAAACTACCACAAGAGTTTATATCCTATCTTAGTAAATGGGAAAGAGGCCATTGCTAAGAGAGACACCGCCTCTGACCTAACCATTGTAAAGCCTGCAATGGCAAAACTGGAGCACTACTTGCTTGGGCAGTCTACTCCAGTCAGAGCTTTAGGAGGGACCCTATTCCAAATACCTTTGGCTAGGGTTCACCTTGACTGGAAGGATGGAAAAGGAAGCCAGCAGGCAGGTGTGTGTGAAGATATCCCTGCAGATGTCCTGATAAAGGAATTATTTTGATAATGCAGTACCTTGTCTGCATGTAGTTACACACAGACAGGCTTGGAGACAAGCATGTGGGTCTGGTAGCCTTGGGAAGACCCAGAAAGACCGCACACCTGCAGCCAGAACTAGTGTGGTGGTTACTTCAGGGATGGAGCTAATCTGTAGTAGTGAGACTGAAGGTGAGCCACAGCTCCTTGTAGGCACTGATGTTCCCTTGGACAGAGTAACTGCAAGGGCAGAGGTGAGTAGTAGTACCCAGGCAGACAGTGAAGCACTGCTGTCAGAGAATGCCAAACCTCCTGTGGAGGGGGAGCTGGGAAGGGTTACCAAGAGAAAGTTGAGATAGGCTCAGCTCTCAGACCCTACATTACAAGGCCTGAGGTAGGTAGCTAGGGAGGCACCTCATTTTCAAGGGAAGGGTTAATCTGTATACTGGGACAAAGGGTTACTGTAGAGAAAGTGGACCCCTGAGGGAGGGCTAGAGGGTTGAGAATACAGCAGTTGGTAGTGCCCAAGGCCTACCATCTGGTACTTCTAGCCATAGCCTATATATTCCCTTTGCAGGTCATATAGCCATAAAACATACAAAGAGACATATTATGCAGAACTTTTATTGGCCTGGGATTTCCAGAGATGTAACAGGGTACTGCAGGATCTGTGAGTAGTGCCAAAAGGTAGGCAAGGCAAGAGATAAGGTGAAAGTTCCTCTGATGCTTTTGCCTGTGATTGAGGAGCCATTCCAGATGGTAGACATGGATATTGTGGGGCCTCTGAGCACCCCAAGCACCACAGGGAAAATGTATATATTAGTGGTAGTAGATTATGCTACCAGATACCCTGAGGTGATGGCTCTGTCCTCCACTGAGGCGGAAAAGGTGGCAAATGCTTTGTTAGAGATTTTCATCAGGTTAGGTTTCCCAAAAGAAATATTGGCTGATGGAGGTGCCAGTTTCATGTCAGACCTGCTGGCTTGTTTGTGGAAGCACTGTGGCGTGAAACACCTGAAGACTACACCCTACCATCCCCAGACTAATGGTCTTGTGGAGAGGTTAAACCCAATACTAAAGACCATGCTACAGGCATTTACAGACCAGTTCAAGAGGGAGTGAGTCAAATATTTGCCACATCCATTGTTTACCTATAGAGACCTTCCCCAGGAATCCACAGATTTTTTCACTCCTTGAGTTGCTGTATGGCCATAGGGTGAGGGGACCTCTAGATAGGATGCAAGATGAGTGGGAATCCCACAAGGAGTCTACTGTGGCATATGTCCTAAACTTCAGGACAAGGCTCAGGGAGCTCATGAGTTTGGCCCAGGGGAACCTGGCAAAAGCCAAACAGCAGAAAAAGGTCTGGTATGACAGGAATGCTCGAGCTAGAGAGTATGCTTCAGGTAATGGTTCTCATTCCTGTCAGACATCATTTGCAGGCAGCTTGGGAGGGACCCTTCAAGGTGGTAAGGAAGGTAAGTGATGTTAACTACATGGTAGAACTGCAAGGCAGGAGGCAGGGGCACAAACTGTACCATGTTAACATGATGAAACCTTACCATGACATTGAGGCCCTTCTGCTAAGTATTGGCAGTAGGAGGCAGGAGGAGTCCAAGGGGGTCTATGGCTATGGGGAGCCAGACAAGAAAATCCGAAATTACTATGGTGGAGCCTAGGATTGCAGGCATACGATAGGACAGTGCAGCACTGTACTGGGGTCAGCAATGGCAAGGTAGCTGGAATCTCAAGACAGGGAATGGGGTAAGGTATTCCCAGATAGGCCGAACCCACTCAAGCAATGTTTCTCACGTGTCCCTTGAAAAAATTGCTTGAGTTTTCAGGGAGGAGGGAGACATGTCATATTATCAGTCAAGCTCTCTGGAATTTTGTAAATAATTATATGTAATTTGAGAATATTAATATGATTGATATAGAAGTGCGACAGAAGGAGATATTGCCAGACCAGCAATCTGGAATTTTGTAAATAGTTATATGTCATTTATGAATATCAGCAGGATGCAATTGCTTGTGTTACCCCTATATTAGAACTGCATGTCATATTGCATAGACGGGTGTGCTGAAGAGATATTTTATACACTATTGTAATTGTTTAGATGTATGTATTTCAACAGGAGATTAGCTTTCAAAACTTAAGAAAAGTTGAGATTGAAGTACTTTATTGATGGGCCATAAACAAGAAAAGTTATCTTTCAGTTTCAGTCAACAGAAGACAGGATGTCTACACTAGTGGACTCTCTGTGTTGTTCTGTAAGTGTATCATTGTTTTATGCCTTCTAGCAGTTGCAAATATCTGAAGGCTATGTATTTTCACAGAGATATGTTAAATGCTGGTAGTTTCTGACAATGGGGGTTTAGCTTGGGAACTAAAGTCAGGTGATAAAAAGTGATGTCATCCAAGCTAACCCAGCAGTAATATTTGATATTAATTTAAGAACTCTCTGTGAGAAAGAGAGAGAGAGAGAGAGAGAGAGATAGAGAGAGACAGGACATTTTGTTTTTTGTCTTTGACCTAACAAGAACATCCACTCATCATCACCTCTGCACTTTCCTTGCTGTAAGTAAGTTTTTAGGGCATAGTAACTCTTTCAGATTCAGATAAGAATACAGTAAAGTGTAGCTTAGATGTTTTCTTCATTTATTTGAGACTGTCCTGCAATGTTGTTTTAAATATTTCCTGTGATTTTGAACTCTGATGTAACTGATTACTTACTGAGTATTGTGTTGTTCTTTTATTATTTATTATTAAATATATTTAAACCTATCATTGTAGCTGATATCTGTGAGACATATTTAAGCTCTTACAGTACTTGCATATCTATTGCATGACACTGTACAGACCACTCCTAATAGCCTGGCCCTTGGTCAAACTACAATTTGGATTAATAGTAACATTACATAGTAAGACTGGACACCCTTTACTAAGGGCCTTATAGTAGCTGATAACGAGCTGGCTGGTGGCAGTG
Source organism: Protopterus annectens (assembly GCF_019279795.1). NCBI lineage: Eukaryota > Metazoa > Chordata > Ceratodontiformes > Protopteridae > Protopterus > Protopterus annectens. The sequence continues at coordinate 24,016,957 of NC_056726.1, read as the reverse complement.
AAAACTACCTTATAATCTGGACAGAAGGGGGCATAGCTAGTAAATATGTGCCACCCTTTTCCATGTGTGTGTGTGTTTGTGTATAAATCAAATCTCAAAGTGTGAGTGTGTGTCAGCTATTTTGATAGGGACAAAAAGCACTGGTTGGACAGAGAGGTTGCTGGAGGTCTTAGCTTCACCACTCAGCTGAGGTCTCAACTCTATACCTGTGTCAGTGAGGAGTCTTACTGGACACCTGGAGAAAGAGGGAGAAACCAGCTCCAGACTGACTTTGATCTCTGTGTGCTCTTAAGGGAAATTGCACTTTACTGTTAGTGTGCTTGTCATCCTCCCAGTTGTGTACATCCCCCACTGTTGCCAGTGGTGAGGATTGTGGCTCCTTGATTACTGGGCCAGTGCAGGAGTATCACAATATTCACAGAGTAATATGCTGCATTTCCATAAAGAATGGAGTACATGACAACATGAAGGATGGAAGGGAGAGGGTACTGCCATGCCTTATGATGTATTCGCAAACCTAGTAGAAATATGAAACACTGTAGTCCTTTAAGGCACACTGCACACATGCATTCAAGATCATTAGCTTACTCTCCTTTCTGCTATTTTTTTCTCATATATCTGCAGTCCTTGTGGACATGGCATACAGTTGGCAGCAACTTAATAAGAGTGTGGCTTGGTTGGTCTAATGGCCCCATAGTAATGAGACTACTCAACAAAAAGAAATAATAGACATGTACGTAACATAAAATAAAATGAAGCTGCATAGTTATGTAATAGATTTCAACTTGTCAGATGTCATGCTTCCAGCATCACTAAGAGGTCAGTAAATATATCCATATGACTTTATTATAGTAAATCAGTTATGTGGAATGATGTAATATGTCAGGAATTAATATTTTGGAAGTGAAGACATACCTTACCCTGAAGCGGTATTTTCTGTTACACTGTTTACTTGCAGATGAATTTCTGGTATTTCCTAGCAAAAATTAATACATGTATTCAAAAATATTATTGTAACTGCAGTAATACCAGTGAAAGCAGATCTGTACCTCAACCAGTAATCATCAGTATCTAGTCTTATATTACTAATTGAAAAATAATCAGGGTGGGAGTAGTGGGCCCACCCCCAACAGGTTCTCAGGACAAGGCAGCCTGGTAAGTCAGAAACATGGGCTTCAGGACCTGATAGAGGCTGTGGTGAAGACTTGCATAGCCAGGCATTGGGGCATATATCAACCTCTCCTCTAGCAGGTACAAGACTCATTGTCAAGGTGAAGTGAAACCACAGGGCCACCAGAAGCTTTGACCACCTACATTATCAGTGGCATCGCACCCTAAAAGGTCCATGGACAGGGAGATACTTGAGATCTTCTGGACTAGTTTGAATATTCCCTGTCACCCTTCCTCACCCTCCCTTTTATCTCCATTTGTCATCTGTGTGGGATATTTCCCCCTTCTATGGTCAGCCTATCAGTGTTTCTGTCTGTCTTACCTGTATTTTATATATAATGTTTTTACAAATTCCCTAACTCTTTCATAGCCATCTCTCCAAATATTCTTCCCTTCTTCCTTTACCAACTTCCCTTATAAAAAAATGGAAAATAGGGCTCTATCACCAGCAGAAGCATAGTGCTCTTCATTTCCCACCTCCCTGATAACCCTCTTAATGTGTTCCTTTTGTGTTTCCCTTGTCTAATCTGCCCTCTATTTCCCACTTTCTTAAACTTCCCCATAAGGACATCCTTAGAGTGAATAAAAAAAAAATTAAAATAGTTTTGGTTAAATGGTGGGCCAGCGCTGCTGAGCCCAGCTCAGCAAAGGATATCATACAAAATCATGAGAGATATGAAAAGGATCATGTCCACTGCCTCTTGAAGAAAATGTGTAACAGCATTCAAGACTTTACATTACATGTGAATTTTTCCATACATAACTACACTAATTTCTTCCCAGGTTACCCAGATTACTATGTGTAAGAGTGTACTTAGCATTCTTTTGCTAGGCTCAGAAATTCTAAAATCAATCCCACTTCTTTGCATATTGTTCACTTAAATATAGGCATAACAGCATGATTTGCAGATTCCATTTATGCATCTGTGAAATGTGGGACTGTGATTAATACCACCTATAATTATTTTTTCCAATACAAGACAAACTTTATTAAACCTCTCACACACTTAAACAAGAATAACCAAAAAACAATGTTCAACACAAGAACAGTAAATAATAAACATAAGCTCAAAATACTATCCCGACAAAACTCCATTACAATAATGGTTTAACCCATCGAATTGCCAAATAGTAAAGAGACATTGTCCAAAAGAGTCCATATCCCTTATCCTAGTTGTAACTATAAATACAGAATTGTTAAGTGCTCCACTCCACACTTTGATTTTTCCAAAAGTGAAAGATTACAGCTACCACCATGGCTACTATCATTCTAATAGCCAGGCAAAGATCATCCAAGATAATGGTTATCCCTATTGACATCCAATAACCAAAATAAATTTTCTTCTAAACCTGGTAAAGGGATCTCTGAAGCTCAACAAATGGAGTGATAAATTTTAATCCACATTGATCTAGCAGCTGTCAGGACACAATTATATGAAAATTAGTAGCATACCTGGCACTGGTCCTCCAGCAAAAATTATGAGATAAGTATCCCCTCTGCATTAGTCTAACTGGTGAATGATGCCATGAGTGAATCATCTTAAGAACAGCAAATGATGAATAATGGGGTCAATTCAAGGAGTTTCAACCTCAAAAACGTCCACACATTCCTTCTCTGACAACCTCCCTCCAAGAAACCCAGTCCAATTGTTGAACTATTTATACCAACCATCTGACTGGAAGGTTAGCCATTTGTATATATTTGACATGCAGAGAGGGTGAACTTAATTGAGATATCCCCATACAACCCTTTTGCTTAGCCCTCTTCCACCCCCCCCAGCCTCACCCATTTTATTCATCACTAAGGAGAGCTGAAGATATGGCCACACCGAAGACTGCCTGCAGAATTCAGTTGAGTAAAACTCTTCTGCAGACTTCTTGCACATAAATGAAATTAGCTCTTATCCATGTCAGCCACTTTTCTCTATAAGAAACTTGACATTAAACCAAATTCTACTCCATATACATTTATATAATCTCGAGACCAAGGTAGCACACTTTGCAAAGCACCACTTTCAAAACTTCCTGGATCCCAGACCCTATTTTCATCTTTCACTTTAAATGTCACTGAAAAAAAATAGACAACCTCCAATTCTGGCCCAAACCAAAAAAGTCTAAGAGGAGACCTAGGACTTAAAATCACTCTGCCATCAAACAGCCTCTTTGGCATAAGCCTCTAAACCAGGGACCACCAGTCCAACCATTAGTTTTAGTTTCATTAGCTTCCTTATACTCACTCCCAATCCATTTACTTTTAACAATCTGAAGTAAATGTCAGACTAGAAAGAATATTTTTTGAGGATCCCAATTTTAATTGCTTTTATTTTATGTAAAAAAAAAGAAAATTTCAAGTGATGTCATGAACCCAAGTTATCCCAAACATTTTAATATAACACTCTAGCATTTAGCTCTAACATGGAATCAAGAGGGAAGGTCATTCTTGTACCCTAGTATGAACCTTCTCAGTGTTAATTCCTTCCAAAGATGAGCAATTGCCTAAATTATCTATGCAAGCTCCATTTAGTGGAAACAACATAATTTCTGTTCTGTTAATATGAAGGCCTGACATCCTTGTGAACTTAAAGAACAAAGATAAGAATGATGGAACTGCTCTTACTGGGTTATGCTTCCAAATAACCACATAATCTGCAAACGGTATAGAAAGAACAAGAGGCCTAAACCTGGGACAAATACTAAAATCCAAAGCTTCCTCTTCTAGAAAAAATGTGAAAACCTCTTTAAACAGAATAAAGAGAAGTGGGGATAGGGGGTATCCTTGCCTCCTGCCTTTTGGTAAGCCAAGTCATGTCTGACATCATGCCATTAGTATCAATAAATGCTTCTGATACCGCATATAATAACTGGACCCTATGCTAGAAAAGTCCAACAATAAACCAGCCCCAGGTTATGAATATATCACACTGGACTACTGTAAATTCAACTGCAAATGTACAACATCAGGTCCACCAATTCTATCTTTAATAAAACCCTGTTACCTATCCTTAGCAGCAGAAACAAAGCAAAACTTACCCACCACAGAGAGGTTTAAAACTATTTAATACCAAAAATCATCAAGTATAAAAAAATAATAACACAGTGAAACGTGAAGTCAGTTTAAAGTATCCGGATAAGTGCTTTTGGCAGGAATGTCTTCATCAGATCTTGTTGTACTAAACTTTGCTCATCAAATTTAAACAGATGCTTAGTCAATCAAAGTCTACTTCCTCAGTCTATGCCCTTTCAATAAAGGTTTTTAAAGGGAACATTTCATTTAGTCCAGGCAGCTTATCAGTCTGCATATCAGCAATCCAGCAAGTTTCCACAATCTCTGTCAAATTGCAGAGATCCCCCATTTTCATATGTTCAGCCATGATGTCAAGCACCATAAAATTAAAGCTATGGCCAGAATAATGTATAATATGTTGTGACAAGGCACTGGTTTTGCTTTTTAGCCTGATGTCACTTAAATGGAGCACCACCCTCTCTTTAAAGGCTCTGTTCTTCTTATCAACATAAAAAAACAGTGCGTGCATTATAGCTAGTGACATAAATAACATTCTTGGTATTGCAGTTGGCATAAGTCTTAAGAGATGAGGAGAGAGTCCAACTGGGCATTACTAGACTTGGAGAAAGCATATGACAAGGTCCGAAGAAAGGTGATCTGGGCAGCAATACAATGGTTTGAAGTCCCAGAAACATTGGTAGAATTAGTGCAGCCTATGTACAATGACCCAATGACTCAAGTATGAATGGTGTTCAGCCTCACAGAGGGGTTCCCAGTGGGTGTGGGTGTACATCAGGGCTCAGCTCTGAGCCCACTGCTGTTCATTCTGGTGATGGACTACATTAGCAAACAGGTGTGAGGGGACAGATCAACAAAGCTGCTATATGCAGAAGATGTGGCAGTACAGGCAGACTCTGAGCTAGAACTTCAGCAAAGGATAAGAGAATGGAATGCATATCTGAAGGCACATGGGATCAAACTAAGCACAGATAAGATGGTGGTAATGGCAGCAAATTGGGGAAATCAGAAGAAGCTGAGAATAGAGATAGAAGGGAAGATAGTGGAACAGGTAAACAGCTTCAAGTATCTGAGAGGAGTAGTCAAGGAGAAGGGTAGTCTGAATGAATAGGTCAAAGCTAGAATCAGAGGGGCTGCAGCCAACTGGCACAAAGTATCAGGTGTAGTCTTTGACAGAAGAATGACAAAGAAGCTGAAAAGTAAGGTGTACAAGACATTGGTACAACAAGTACTACTGTATGGTGCAGAAACCTAGGAAGTAAAGGCAGAACAGTTGAAGAAGCTAGAGGTGATGCAAATGAAGTGCCTGAGAAAGGTGATAGGATGCACACTGTGGGACAGATTAAGAAATGAGGACATAAGAGCAGAAGCCAAAGTAGGTCCAATTGCATAAAAGATCAAAGATTACAGATTAGAGAGGTTTGGGCACATTTGTAGAAAAGTAGAAGACAATCTGGTGAGGACGATTTGGGACAGACAGGAAGAAGGTAAGAGGAAACAAGAAAGTTCAGCAAAGAGGTGGATGGATTGTGTGAAAGAAGATCTGTGATCGGCATGAGTGTTGAAGTAGGCAGGAGTGTGGCACTGAATTGAGAGAGTTGGCAATGGTTAACATGATACCCCATGTAGAAAAAATGGGAAAAAGGGGGCTGATGAGGATGATGATGATGATAATGATGATGATAACTCTTAAATTTGTATTCCTTCCTAGTAATAGGATATTCAAAACAGTTCTTGAAAATTTAGACGCCCACATACTTTACATTTTCTGCAAGGGAATGTACCCATTCTCTTAGTGCTTGAGTCCATCTTGTTAGTATGTCTATCTTGACATAGCAGTTGATTTAAATTATTTCTGTCCTTAGAATCTTGGTGCATCACCCACTATACATTGGATATTTTCATTTGCTGTCAAGATCTTCCATTTGTTTATTATATCACATACTTGTTGCACATCATTGGTATGTGTAAACAGACATCTCATTCTTCCTCTTGGTTCTCTATTGCTTCTTGTGGGTTTATCTTCATTCTCAGTAGTGTCATGAAACAAATATGGTCTACCTTTGTTTTTTTCTCACCTCCTTGGTCTCAGCAGCCCCTTTATAGATCTCATTTACTTTATAGCCTCTCTTACAGAGATGCTGTACTAGCTGTTCAGATTCTTCATTATAGTTCATCTCATTAGTGCATAACCTGGATGTTCTGAGAAACTGTGTCCTGATAACATGGGGGAGTATATGTCCTGGGTGCATGCTAGTTCTGTGTAAGAGACCATTTTTCCAGCAATCCTTCCTGAATATCTGTGTATTGAGTATACCATATACTCCTCTTTGAAATGTAACATCAAGGAAGTCTACTTTCTCTTTTGAACTGTTGAAGTCAAAGTCCAAGAAAAATGTTGTTTTCCTCAGATAATCAACAAAGGCCAGCAGCTGTTCTACATTGCCCTTCCAAAGGAAAAATATATCATCCACAAATCTCTTATAAAACAATATATACGTCTTCCATTCATTCACTTCATTGAACACATATTCCGCTTCCCATTGAGCCATTACAATATTTGAGTAGCTATTAGCGCATGAGGGACCCATCACAACACCCCATTTCTGTATATAGTATTCTTCTCTGAAGCGCAAAAAGTTATTCTCTAGCACCAATTTTAGTAGAAAGCATATCTGCTGGATCTCATTCTTATCAAAGATTTTCTTTTCAGTCAGAAATTTTCATATGGCTCCAATCCCATAATCATTTGGGATAAACGTGAAAAGACTTCTCACATCCATTGTCACCATAACAAATTCTGTCGTTCCATCCAATGTGAAGGCATGAAAATAGAGCTTTTGAAAAATGCTGGGTGTCTTTCAATACCATCATTGCCTTTGGAAGTGATTTTTCAGTTTATGCTTAATAAAGATGGAGGCAGGCTCTGTGATCCATCAACTATCTGAGACTATGGGGCACATTGGTGAATCCTTGATATCTTTATGAACTTTTGGTAGACCCTTGATGACTGGTATATACTTATACAGACCTTGTGTAATGATACATGTCATCAATAAATCATACAAAGTCTCTTCACTTCTTTTAATGATCTTGTTCCATTCACATTTTGATATTTTCTTATAGGTCTTACTATCATTAAGTAGATCAAGCATTTTCCTATTATAGTAGGATTTATCAAGGAGCACCATTGCTCCACCTTTGTCGGCTGGTTTTATCACAATATTATTGTTATTTGCAAACTCCTGCAAAGCATGCTTTCATTCCCACTCAAATTATAAAAAAATGGCAATTACTATTATTTCTTATTTCAGCTACTTCCTTCTCATAGACTTTAACAAAGGTCTCCACTATAGGATGCGGTATGGGAACAAATTTACTAGGTTTAGTAAAAATATTAACAGAGCCTTCATCAGCATTATTGCCTATGCTATTAAATATAGTCTTTAACACTACATTCCTTGAAAATGGTTAATATATATCACTAATTCATTAAGTCATTGTGGCAGGCCCAGAATAAAAGAGAGCCCCTTATTAAGAATTGTCTTCTGACCCTCATTAAGTACATATTGTGATAAATTCACCACCAAAGAATCCATCTCTTTATCTGCTTGTGTTCTTAAGTTGACAGTTTCCTTTGCTTCATGTCCCTGCTTATAGAGTGATATTTCTTGTAAGGAAAACATTGTTTCATCATTATTAGAAGTCCAAAAAAATGGAATATGCATGGCCGAATCTTTGGGTCTTGTCCCTGTCATGGAAATGGTATCCATTTTATCAGCAGTTGCATGTGCAGCATTCACAGAGCCAGACCTCTGTTGTTTATTCTCTAATCTTCCTTTGCCAGATGACCCTGCCATGGATGGTATCACATAAACAACTTTTGGTTGTTCATTACTAATTTAATTACAACTCAGAGAACCATCGGTCTTACAACCTGATGTTTTAACTATATCATCATGATGACTATTTTCAGTTTGCTTAGTGTCCATTGTAATAGTATTTTTCTTCTGATCATGCTTTACAATTTGTTTAGACCATTCAAAATATTGCCCTCTTTAAAATCTTTAAAATATCTTGCTAGTTTTTTACTTTTGACATTCTTTAACTTGTTGTCATATGCAGAACGTTTCACTGTGTTTTTATCTTTCTTATACTTGCTGATTTTTAGTATGAAATAGTTTTAAACCTGTTAGTGGTGGACAAACTTTTCTTTGTTTCTGCTGTTATGTTTTAGATTGGCAAGCTGCCTTTAACTGCCTGTGCTGGTTTTTACCTGGATTTATTACCTATCCTTCAGTATATTACTCATCAAACCTAAACTTTGCACTAAAATCTTTATAAAAATGTCACTGTCAGCAGGAAGAGTTGAAATAGGTTTACATGATCCATGTTCAATTTGGTCCCCACCTGGCTTATGTGAGTAAATTACCCTAGCATTATTCAAAAACTCAGGAAACTGTTGCATCTCCTCTGTCTCCCTGCACAATGTCAGTAATAAAGGGCTTAAAATAATTTAAATCTTTTATCAAACTCTAGGATAAGCCTATGTAGCCTTGGCACCTTCTCTGATTTCAGAGCTTTGATGGCTGGATCTTTGCAAGAAAACTGGGTTTCCACAAACCCTCACTCACTAACTTCTGCCATGATATTATGTAGGTACAATTCCACCCTCCAACAAAACAAAACACCATCTCATCTCTGCTGCTGATAACTGAATTTATACAGATTAGACAGATGATTGACCAATATTCTATTAATTTCAAATAAATTATGAGTGACCTGTCCAGCAGAAAATGTAAGCCTCACAACAGCCACCTCTCTGTGTCTTTTGCTTATTTTCCTATTCAAAACTTGATAGAAGTGATTCCTTTAGTCCAACATAAACACTTACTTCTGTTCTATTTTTCATGAATCCAGCTATATTGTAATGCTCTCGATTTCTTCGTAAGCTGTTTTACATTCTCCATGACAATATTTGAAAATGAATAATATACAATAGTCATTACAACATTTTCTAAAAGAGGGAGATCTGCATTTCAAATCAGATAAAATATACAGACAGCCAAATTGTTACTGTTTTCAACAGAAAGCAAAATGTCTTACAAGCAGTAAAGTGGTGAGAGAGCTAGAGCTGAGAAATAGATAGTAGAGTAGTTGAGGGTGAAGGTCTATAACAAATGGGGGGAAAGTGAGTTACAGCACAGGCAGGATGTTGAGATAGAGGGAAATACATTCCAACTTCTTCCTTTTCTCTAGTCTTTTTAGCTGTGTAAGTATGACAGCTGTTCTTGTGACCTGTATGTACATACATACATCATATACATACATATACATATGTTTACATACATGCATATACATACATACATATACATACGTATACATACATACATGCATATACATACATGCATACAAATATTTCAAGCATGGTCAGTAATGCCCTAATAGCCTGCCGATTTTACAAAAAGACTTGTTCCGGTAATAAGTATCCAGGCTGTTCTAAAAAAACATCTAAACTAGTGCCTGCTTTAATGCAGTTTGGTAGTCTGTTCAATGCATCAGACATATATCAATATATAAGCTACAACTTGGTGAGATGGAACAGCACTCAGTAATTTTAACTGCCGCCTGATATAAAAATAAAGGGCTGATAAATGGTGCAATGAATGTTACAGAAAACACAGACTGTCTTGGTCTGTAAACAGGATTAATACATATTATACCATGATCCCCCCAAAACGTGCACGCTGATTGGCCAGCGTGCCCGTTGTAAAACGAGTTATACTAATGGAAAAAGGTCCGGTCGCCGGACTTTTTTCCATTAGTATAACACGGTTTTTTAAAACACTGTCTCGCTATGTTAAATGGGTTTAACATAGCGAGACAGCTTTAAAATAAGCAACGGAGATCTCCGTTGCTTATTTTAAAGTTGTCTCGCTATGTTAAACCCATTTAACATAGCGAGACAGTGTTTTAAGAAAACGTAACGGAGAAAGCAAGATCTCCGTTGCTTTTTTTAGTGTTTCACTATGTTAAATGAGTTTAACATAGCGAGACAGTTTTAAAATAAGCAACGGACATCTCGGTTGCTTATTTTAAAACTGTCTCGCTATGTTAAACCCATTTAACATAGCGAAACATAAAAAGCAACGGAGATCTTGCTTTCTCCATTGCTTTTGCTCACAGCTCTGATGTACCGCGCAGGCGCGCAGTACATCAGAACTGCCGGATGCCAGACATCTGCGGAAGGGCAGTAAACAGGCATTATACTATGCCATTATTTAAGAAAAGTAATAGTTTCTTTTCTTAAATAATGTCATGGTATAATAGCAATAACCCACTTCTGGGTGTGGGTAATGCTAAATTTACCCACGGTTGGCTTTGTTTGGTCCCTCGGGCTTTGCCCTCGGGACCAAACCACGCCAACCGTGGGTAAATTTAGCATTACCCACACCCAGGCATGGGTTATTGCTATAACAAAGCATGCTGCTGTAAATACTGCTGTGATCTTGCTTTAATGAAATGCATGTGCCTGCAATGCTTCTTTGCATAACTTAGAGGGGTTATTCAAGAAGCAGTTTACAGGTCCAGTAGGAAAAACATGTGAGTTGGATGGATATACCAGTTATATCAGCAAAATCTGTCCTGAAGCTTGCTTACTGCTGAAATTGACCACATATTTGTTTGTGATCTCAAAACACAGACTGACATAAGAAATGCAATGGCACAGATTCAGTGTTGTATTATTTGGCGCACAGTGTTTGGGCTAAATACTGTGGATATTTCGGTTTTGATATGTATAGCATTGATAAACAGCAGCACTCATTTTTCTTTATTTACTTGTAAATATTGCTTATGTCTAGTAGCTATGGAAAGTTTGGAGACAGATGTTCCATAACAGGATCATAACTATACTTGTATAAAAAAGCAACTTCTGCTCAAATGGCATTTCTCAGTTGTCAAGCTTCATCTATTTAAGGCCATCAGACTAACTCTACAGAAAAAAACATAAGTCTTAATTATAGCAGCCTTTTTACAAGTGACATGCCTTACACAAATGTCACATTATTCTATATTCACTGACATAAAGGAACCATAATCAATGATCAGGAAACTTACTATAGTTAAGGTTATTGTTCTAAAGACGTTCAGTACAGGCATGACCTTCTCAAAACTGTGAAGTTATATAGTTTGTGACTTTTAAGTTAGTCATTTGCCAAAAACAGTGCATCAGAAGAACGGCTGGGCTTCCAGACTACTGGTCAAGCTGTTAACGATGTATATGTTGAGAGATCCTGCATGATTCAACATGACCATGTATTGCATCAGACTTGTAAATGTTTTTTATTTTTCATTTTCTTTTCTGTTGCTTCCATTGAAAATCCTATTAAGCAACTGCAATGTTTTACAAAAGTTTCTCAGTTAACAACAGAAGTACGTAAATTAGATTTGTGCAATGCAAACATACAAAATCAATAACAATACAATTCTTGATGTGATATTTGAAATAACAAGCACATGTAACTAACATCCTTCAAGGGGGTCTAACAAAAATGACTGGTGTGAAAGCCACTGATTAAAACTCAATGTAAAGAAATGCATTATCATCTCCTTTGGGAACTCATCTACCAAAGCTAATTACTCCATAAATAAAACATGTCTAGGAGTTGACCCGATAGTTAGGGATCTGGGAACATATGTAGACAGCAATCTGGCATTCGACCAACATGTAGCCAAGATAGTAAGAAAATAATTCTATGTTGCCCAACTATTAAGCAAAGGGTAATGGCATCCAGGTCCAAGAAACTAGTAGCACCACTCTACTCAGCCCTTATCAGACCCATCATTGAGGACAATGACCCCTTTGGCATGTGCCTAACCCGGCACTTACAAAAGTTGGAATGCTCTTAAAGGTTCCTCACCAGAAATGTCAGGGTATGAATGCCCTGTCCTACACAAGTCACCTTAAAGTCTTATCATTGTACTTAGTCTCCCACAGGTTACTGACACGTGAGCTATGCCTAGCATATAAGGCATCCTCAGATCCAGCTCTGATGGATCTCTTGCACATCTGCAAAACAAACAGCACCAGAAACACTTGATCAAGGTGTGAACCTTGTTTATGACATAGCTAGAACCTGATAGAGGGACCGATATGTGTCTCAAAAGATCCCCATGCTGTGGAATAAAGCTCCCCATCTATGTGAAGCAGAATTCATCCCTGACCTTATTCAAAAGAAACCATGATTAATGGATGAGAAGTTGCAAATTCATTAGCGGTCTGGCCCCCATGTCTCTGATGGACATAGGTCAACAGTAAGCAAATGCATCCCCAAATAACATATTCCACTCCCACAAAACCCTTGGCTACCTCTTTACTAATATATCCCACCAAATAGGCATCCACGGAACTCTGAGACAAAACTTGGTTGGGTTGCATGGCTAGGCTTGTAAAAACACCGGTGTTCATTAGCCTAGTATAAACAAATGAACCTATGAGAAAAAATTCTAACATTTTAGGCAGTTGGACATGTGTTATAAAACCTAAAGGGGTCATATACATATTTAAAACTGTGACATATCTACTGGATAGCCAGCTGGATCAAAGATGGGGCCCAAGAAGTTAGAATAGCAGACTGTACATCCACAAGAAAGCCACCCACTATTGAAGTCCCTCAATGCTTGGTTCTGGGGCCGCTTCTCTGAAGTCAAGGCCAACATAAAGGGCCTCTGACTAACCAAGTTTGCATGTAATTGCATATTATAAATATTGCAACTTAAATAAAGTTTTACCAGCAATTAACCAAAGTATATAAGGTGGAGATTTGAGGAAGTTCAATGAAGAATCTGAATACAGATGTATCACGGGGTCTAACTCCACCTGTAACCTGGGTTTAAATGACTTTTTCTTCAAAACTAGTTTTAAAGAAGGTTCATTAAGGAAATAATAATGATTAATTAAAATGCTGATTTCTGCAATCAGGTGATTTTAAATATTGTATAAATTCAGTGCCATGTGAGCAAGTAATCTGATAAAGTTTGCATGTGAAAGTTTAAAGTATTACACAGAGAAGATTCTTGCTAGGCTGGGACTTTCTTGCCATTTTTACTGAATGGTTTGGGTGTGTGACCTCTCCTTTTTACCCTTTGGTGTATATACATGGGTCCCCTTCATATGATCAAACTTTCAAAAGTTCGACATTCATATGGCCGAGACCATATGATCGAACTTTTGAAAGTTCAAACATTTTGAACGGAGATCTCCATACAGTGCAGAATGGGAAGATTTCCCTTTTCTGCACTGTAGTACGATCTCGGAGTTGGTATATAAAAATAGGAGGAGGTGTGGAAGTGCAGGGGGCTTGCCCCCCTGGTAAAACCATTCAGGTAATTTTTTTCCCTTTTTTTACTTTTTTATTAGATGTTTGAACTTTCAAAAGTTCGATCATATTGTCTCGGCCATATGAAAGTCGAAGTTTTGAAAGTTCGATCGTCTGAAGTAGACCCATGAATATATATATATATATATATATATATATATATATATATATATATATATATTTATATATATATGTAAATATATACACACACTCACACACACACACACACACACACACACACACACACACACACACACACACACATACATATATACAAGCACATATATTATTATATTTCACTACATCACTAAATTGGCGTGCACTACATCAATTTACAAGTGGTTTAAATGCAATCATTCGGAAAACGAAATTATGCAAAGGAGCAAACCTCCATGCACCCCATGCCCACCCCTTCTATTAGCATATATACCAACTCCAAGATTACAAAAATATAGGGAAAGGGGAAAATCACTCCCCACTGTATAGCAATGAACCAGCAGCTTGACAAAACAGTCTCCCAAGCTAAACTTTCGATGTAACAAACATACAATTAAACACCCCTCAACCATGTATATATATGTTTATATCAAACTACCAACACCAACCAGTTCATAATGCTAACAGACCAAAGTACCTGCAGCTCATAATATCGACAGATCAAAATAAAGAAGTAACAATACTAACAAAAAACATCAAGCCCCACAGTAAATAAATCACAAAAAAACCTAAGCTAAGCTAATAGTAATATCACAGGACGATATTTTTCTGAATAATAGTAGTGCTTTTCTAAGGTAGGTGCAGGATTAGGGTTAAGGGTTTGGGTTAAGGTTAGCACACATTAGTAAGGTGGACAGGGGACAACTTGGATAGCCAGAGTTCTTTATTTTTGATTTGGACATCAAAAAGTATATGCCAAATAGCAAAGGGCATTCATTATTTGTTTATTATTTTGTTGAAATCTGTTTGCCACAAAAGTCCAACTGGGTTAGAGTACCCACATTCTGCAGAGGCTCAGAGTGAAAAGCTCCAGAAAAAAATTACCATTTAATCAAATCAACAAGAATCAAGCAAATAAACTATCTAAAATGACATCACGGTAGTATATGTATATACAATAAAGTTAGAGAATAACCAAGAATTTGCACAGAAAAATAAAGTTTACAATTCAAATAATGTACAGAATGGAATTAGTTACAATTATATACATTTTTGATAAGTAATAAGCTTATAATTTTAATAGAGAGTAGGTTGCACTTACATATTTTGTATGATGTGTATGTCTGGGTAGGACTAATAAGTTATAAGAACAAACTCTGGGGAAAGGAATGATGGATGTAGACTATATATTTAGTCAGGAGTATGAAGGTCAGGTGGAGGTCTAATAGACTGAGAAAGGAACTCCATGTTTCAACAACTGAGTAGAAGTGGAGGAGTTAAGGATATAGAGGATGTGTTAACCCCAAAGCAGAGCAGGAGCAGAGCCATAATTTGGATAGATGCTCTTTTAGAAGATGTTTAAAGGTAGGAAAGTTGGGTAGAGACCTAACAGACTGAAGAACTGAGTTCCATTTTTGGCCAATGAGCAGGAGTAGAGAGCATTTCCAAATAATTTTGTGTCTTATAGATGGGAAGAAATTGTTTGTCATATGAATGGATAGGTCAGTTTGGGTGGTGTGTAGTGTCAAAAGAGCTTAATGTAGTGCAAGTAGAAAGTGACTGGTACTGTGGGAGGTAACAAGGTGTGCAAAGGCTAAGTGGTGAGGTAATCCATGTGTATGCATTACTACTGAAATCTGGTTTGCACAGGGTTTACACTTAACAAAGCCACACTTTTGAAGGTCAAGTCTTATAAGAATTCTATATGATGATCTTATAGGAGTTTTATATAGCCTTGCAGATGATGCTTGCGGACACCCCTATAAAGAGGCTTCACAACTGTTGTGTGTCTAAACCTCAATGACTAAACCTGTGGATATGCTCAGGTTTAGTAGTTGAAGGAGTTGGTCCCTCAGGGCACACTTAGTGCTGTTTAGCAAGCAGCCTTGCATGTTATAATGTCTCATGAAGGATGCATTTTTTTGTGTTTTGGAGAGTACTTTTAATAAGTGTTCTTTATAATAATAGGAGGGTTTACTTCATTAGATATATGTGAATATGGTGTAGATGCCTTTGGGATGAAGTTGGCACTGAATCTGTTTGCCAATATGTTTGCAATATCCACTTGATCAGGGTATGTAGTGCCATTTTAAATGAGATCAGAGCAATCCTGGCTGACACTTCATAACCTCTTGACACAGATAAAGAAAGATTTGTAATTGTCCTTAGCTTCTGTTGCTAGCTTAAGTTGATGGAAGGTTTTAGTTTTCCTAATGATGCTTTTCAGTACCTTGAATAACCTTTTGATGTTAATTTTGATTTGAGGATTTTTAATTTTCCTATATATTATGAAGAACTTTTTTTCTTTTACTGTATTGTCTATTTATACATTTGAACCAGCAGGCTGGTGTGTACTTTCTGCTCCCTTTTTGTTTATTCTTTTGTAGAGACTAACATGTTTATACAGTTTTCTAGGTGAGAGTAGAATTTACTTGAATAACTATTACATTTTTTGTGGGGTACAGTTATATTGCAACTTAGTTCATCTCAGTATTGTAAGACGTTTGTACATGTGAAGTCTTTGAATATTACAATGTTTGCCTCAGCTGGTTTAGGGATTTTGAAATGGAAGGTAATCACTTTGAGGTCAGATGTGACTGGGGAAAGGTATACCTGTTAGATAGCACACATTTTGATGGACCAGGTAAGGAGCATTTTGACCTCTAGTGGGTTCTTCAACTATTTTATCCAGAAAATTCTTGTTTCTGAAATCAAGGAATTTTTAGGCATAGCCCTACATTTGAGGAATAGGTCTCCCAGGTTATTGATTGGTAGTTAAAATCTCCCATAATGTCTGAATTTTTGTGTGCATAAAGTTGATCTAATGTATTTATGAATGGGACATGGTTTTTAGGGGTTATTTAACGGGTCCTTTAACATGCTATGATGTTAGTTGGTTTTTGATACTGAGTTGAATCTCATCAGTTCAGGTCATAGATTTCTGGGAATTTGTCCTCTGGTAATGTGACCATTAACAAATATGAATACTCTACCACAGTTTCAATCAGGGCTAAAGGCATGTGAGGAATAACATCTTGGCATAGAGGACATATTATGGACTCTTAAACCAGATTTCACACATGAACATGCTCTAAATGCAGGAGGGCTTTCAGATCAGGCAATTTGTTTTTCAGCTCATAGCACTGAGCAGCACCACTCTGATATTGTGTACTGTGCTTTTTGTAATGTTGTTTGCAGTGGAAGATCCATTAGCTGGACTCTGCCTAAAAAGTTGCTATGGGGCAAGCAAAAGCTTTAATCTGTACGCATTTTAACAACTATGTCGTACCTTTGGAATGAGA
Source organism: Protopterus annectens (assembly GCF_019279795.1). Lineage (NCBI taxonomy): Eukaryota > Metazoa > Chordata > Ceratodontiformes > Protopteridae > Protopterus > Protopterus annectens. Next base: position 23,999,927 of record NC_056726.1, on the reverse strand, counting down.
GGTGCAAGTCGCTCTTGCCAAAGCAAGTAGGGCTGTGCAGTAGTTCATCCTTTGCTGACACTTACTGGATCCCCTCAAATGACATCAGTTTCTGAGCCAATTGTTGAAATCAATCGTTTTTTCATTGTACATTGGCAACATTTTTTGGTGAAGATAGGATGCCACTCAATACCACAGTCTTTCCTGCACTTGTGATATTCACAAAGAGAATAGTGATGTCTCCCTGCATATTCCTTTGGGTTTTATGTGCTAATTCATTTACACCCTGTGATGCCCACCACTGCTACCAGTATGTGATTGCCACAAATCTGTGTCATCCCCATGCTGGGCCAGTAATCAAGCAGCCTGAATCATTACTACTGACACTGGAGAGGGACGTGTACTTGGAATACAATGGGATACCCACAGTATTTACAGATGCAGACCTCTCTGCATCAAGTACAATTTCCCTTAAGAGCACACAGAGAACACACTCAGCCCGGGGTCTGGATGTCTCTTTATCTGTCTCCCTCCAGGTCCCCAGTAAGAATCCCCAGTGCTACAGCTGTAGGGTTAGGTCCTCAGCCGAGTGTCCAAGCCAAGTCCACCAGCACTCTCTCTGTAAACCTAGTGCTTCATGTCCCTGCCCCAAGTGGCTGACACACACACTCTTTAACATTTAATTTGCACACACACACACCTGGAAAAGGCTGGCACAATTTCGCCACTCTACCAACTTTGGACAGACTATAAGATAGTTATCACTGCCACCAGTCAATTACTATAAGGTTCTTAAAAGGGTATCCAATTATACTGTGTAATATTAATAGTAATACAAATGGTAGTAGTTCACCAAGATGGCTAGGCATCATCAAATAAATATAAGCACTCTCCAGGGTTATATACTTTCTACAAGGACCAGCCACAATAAAAATTTTAAATGTAAATAATAAAAGTACATGAAAATATTGAATATATATTGAGAGTAAACCATATAGTTAAGATCACATGAAGTATTGAAAAGAACATTGATTGACAGACTCAGACAAATAAAGAAAACAATATCTAAACTAAGTTTCTTTATATTCCTGACTTAATCTAAGAGACTTACTGTTCCCTAGTTACATTAATTACTACTGCAAGTCAAGATGATGTGGGTGTGGGTCTTCTAGTCAGGCTTCCCAAACAGAATACTCAATGCTCTAAGATTACTCCCTGTAAAATATAGTACCCAAGATGACTTGCATTATGACTTTATCTGGTCACCTGACTCTAGGTTCCTACAATATCTCCTTTTGAAGTTTGAGACAGGACTTTGGCAGACTATTACTATACACATTTAGAGCTTTTATTCCAGTGCCTAGGAGTCATAAACATTTGCAACACTTCCCCCTTCTTTACAAAAGCTAACAGATAGTGGCTGCTTCCAGACCTACTGTCTCTGGTCCCATTCAACACTGTGGTGTGCCATTTATTGGTTTAGCAGCTCATTTACATTTCCCTTATTCTTTTAAAAATAAGTCAACTGGTTAAACTTTGCTGTGCCAGTGTATTCTATTAAAATAATACATGTTATATACAATTTAATTCAGTTACCATAATACATGTGCATTTCTCTTTATTTCACTGTTGATACATTTTAATACAATTAACACAAGCAAAGCTCACAAATACATTTTCAGCACAAGCATCCAAGCATCTGTGCAGATCAGTTTGATATACTAATGACATATAATTGTTTACAAAATTCAAGCTAGCTATGTTGGCACAAGTCATACATCCACTGCCCTACTTCGTCCTGGCATGGCTAGCAATACTTCCTATCATCACACACCCACATGGACCACCACGGTGTTGTAGCTACATTTGTCTGACTTAAAGGTCTTAATCTGTCCACATGATCATTAGTCTGAGGATTCTAGGGAGTTGTCTTTAGGTGCTTCACCCACAGTGCTCCCACAGACAAGCCAGCAGTTCTGACATAAAATTTGCACCTCTCTCAGTAAGCATTTCTCTTGGGAAACCTACCCTGCTGAAAATCTCTAGCAAAGCATTTGGTACCTTCTAAGCCTTGATGGAGGACAGAGAAACTGCCTCAGGGTATCTAGTAGCATAATCTACTACCACTAGTATATACTTCTTCCCTGTGGAACTTTGGGTACTCAGAGGCCCTACAATATTCATAGCTACCCTCTGAAATGGCTCCTCTATCACAGGCAAAGGCATCAAAGGAGCTTTGTCCATTTCTCCTGCCTTGCCTACCTTTTGGCACTGCTCACAGGTACTGCAGTACCCTGTTACATCCCTGGAAATCCCACAATAATAAAAGCTCTGCATAATATGTCTCTTGGTACACTTTATGCCCATATGACCTGCAAAGGGAATGTCATGGGCTATGGCTAGAAGTACCAAATGGTAGGCTCTGGGCACTACCAACTGCTGATTTACCTCACCTTACAGCCCTCCCTCAGGGGTCCACTCTCTATACAGTAACCTTTATTGCACTATACAGAATCCCCTTTTCCTTGAGAATCAGGATCTTCCCTAGCTACCTCACTCAAGCCTTGTAATGTAGGGTCTGAGAGCTGAGCCTGTCTCAACTTTCTCTTTGTAACCCTTCCCAGCTTCCCCTCTACAGGGAATCTGGTATCCTCTGACAGCAGTGCCTCACTGTCAGCCTGGATATTCCTACTCACTTCTGCCCTTGCAATCACTCTGTCCAAGAGAACATCAGTATCCACCAGCAGCTGTGGCTCACCTTCAATATGACTTCTAAAGGGTAGATCTCTCCCTGAAGTAGACACATCACCCAGTCCTGGCTTCAGGTGTCCCATCTGTTTGGGTCTCCCCTAGTTTACCAGACCCATATGCCTGTCGCCAAGCCTGGCTGCATGTCACTGCATGCATACAAGGTGCTGCATTTTTCAAAATTATTCCCTAGCAAGACATCTGAAGGGATTTCCTCAAACACGCTTACTTGTTTGTTTCCATTTATTCCCTCCCAGTCAAGGTGAACCCTGGCCAAAGCCATTTGTAATGGAATCCCTCCAAAAGCTCTGACTGGAGTGGACTATCCAAACAAGTACTGTTCCTCTTTAACCACTGCCGGCTTCACAATGGTTATATCTGACACTGTGTCTCTCTTGGCAGTGGCCTGTTTTCCATCTACCAAAATCAGAGATAAACTCTGCTGGTAGTTTGGTACTCCTGTTGTCTCCAGACAACTTATCACATGCATTCTGTTATTCCAACTTGCTGGCTCCCCAACTTTTTGTTCCACACCTTGCTGCCATGGGTGTCTATGTGCTACATGGCCCCTTTGGTTACATTTAAAATATTTAACCTGTGAACCTGGCTGTGTACCTGAAATAGTGACTTTCCCTGTTACTGATGAACTCTGTTGGGGAGGTTTAGGCTGCCCGGGTTCCCTTATATCCATGTGCAGCACTGAGTATCCCTTTTCTGTGCAGTGATACCCTGCTTGCTAGGTATAGATCTCCCCTTTTCCCAAACATATATGCAGAGTTGCATTCCCTGTGTGCCAACCAAAAATCACTAAGGGCTTGTTCCCTCACCAAAAGGTCTGCCAGCCCTTGAAAAGTGGTGACCTGACACCCACTCACCCACCTATGAAAATAAGTGCTTAATTCAGCCATATAATTACATATACTGTCATCTGCCTTGCGTCTATGCTCAAGAAACTTTTTTTCTGTAGGCTTCAGGCATTAATGTAAAACATTGCAAGAAACAGTGCTTCACTTTTTCATAATCTAAACCATCAGTATTAGACCATTTAGAAACAACAGTTAGCTTTCCCATGGAGTAAGGAACTGTACCCAGAGCCCTCAGTCAACATTATACTGTTTGCATAGTCTTTGAAACTTATGGGTGAAACTATCAAAATTATCACCTTTTTGGTACTGAGGAAGAAGTTCACTGACATTTATTGCTTCTGTGGTTCAGTTACTCCCTTCCCCATTACCTCCATGACCCTGATGAAGAATCAGCACTTCCTTTTCATGTTGCCTCTGTCTTTCATTTTCTTCAGCTTCCAGATGTCTCAGTCTTTTTTTTCTTCAGCCTCCAAATGCTCCATTCACTCTGCTGATTCTAATTCCAACTGTTTGGCCTCCAGTTCAAGTCTCTTTAACTCCAGATGGGTTTTTAAGTCCTCTGAGGAAAAGTTGAACTGTCCTGTTTCTGAGAGCTGCAGGTCCCCATCAATAGACTGTTTATCCTCCTGGTTACTGGTCTGTGCTGTAGCTTTGATTAAGGCTGCAATCATTTCCTCTTTAGTCAGGTTGGCAAGCCCCAGTCCTTTGGCTTGACACATCTCAGGAAACTGATTCCTTGTCAGCTTGCCATACACCTCTGCTGACATCCTTGCCTGCTCTCCCTGAATAAGTAAGCTAACAAAAAGTAAATAAAAACTATTGTGATATGAAACTCTGAATGTCTACCATGTGGCTGCTTGCGAGTACAAACACCTTCTTTAGTGACCACTGCTTACAGTCCACAGGAGTTCAGTATCCACATCACTGCTCAGTAATATGTGAGCATGTGATGATCCCACCACTGCCACCAAATAAATGTGATGGCTACCAATCTGTGTCATCCCCACACTGGACCAGTAATCAAGGAGCCTGAATCCTCACCACTGACACCGGAGAGGGGCGTGCACTTGGAATATAAAGGGATACACATACTATTTTCAGATGCAGACCTCCCTACATCAAGTGCAGTTTCCCTTAAGAGCACACAGAGAACACACTCAGTTCATGGTCTGGATGTCTTTTTATCTGTCTCCCTCCAGGTACTCAATAAGAGTCCCCACTGGTACAGCTGTAGAGTTAGGTCCTCAGCTGAATGTCCAGTCCAAGTCCTTCAGCACCCTCTCTGTAAACCCAGTGCTTTGTCTTCTTGCCCCAAGTAGTTGACACACACAGTCTTTAAGATTTAACTTACACACACACACACACACACACACACACACACACACACACACACACACACAACTTTGCCCAGATTATAATTTAGTTATCACTGCCACCAGTCAATTACTATAAGGCTCTTAAAAGAGTATTCAATTATACTGTATAATATTGCTACTAATAAAGATGGTCATAGTTCACTAAGATGACTAGGCCTTCTGGAGTGGCCCACACAGTGTCAGCAAATAAATATAAGCACTCTCCAAGGTTAGATATTTTCTACAAGGACCAGCCACAATAAAGGTTTTAAATATATTTAATAATAAATAATAAAAGTACATGAAAATATTGAATATATATTCACAGTAAACAGAGTTCAGATCACAGGGAATATTGAAAAAAAAAACATTGATGGAGAGACTCAGACAAATAATGAAAAACAATATCTAAACTAAGCTTCACTATATTCCTGACTGAATTGAAGAGAATTACTGTTCCCTAGTTAAGTTACTTACTACCACAAGGCAAGATGCTGTAGGTGAGGGTCTTTCTAGTCAGGCTTTCCAAGCAGAATATTCAATACTCTGAGATTACTCCCTGTAAAATATAATATCCAAGATAACTTGCAGAATGACCTCATCTGGTCACCCGACTCTAGGTTTCCTTTTGAAGTTTGAGACAGGACTTTAGCAGACTGCTACAATACCCAATTAGAGGTTTTATGGCAGTGTCTAGGAGCCAGAAACATTTATAACACTTGCCCCCTTCTTTACAAAAACTAACAGATAATGGCTGCTCCCAGACCTATCGGCTCTGGTCCCATTTAGCACCGTGGGGTGCCATTTAATGGTTTAACAGTTAATTTACATTTCCCTTATTTTTGTTAAAATAAGCCAGGTGGTTAAACTTTGCTGTGCCAGTGTACTCTATTAAAACATATACATTTAATTCAGTTACCATAATACATGTAAATTTCTCTTCATTTCAGCAGGGTGCACTGTTGATTCATGTTAATACAATTAACGCAAGCAAAGCTCACAAATACATTTTCAGCACAAGCAGCTGTACAGATCAGTTTGATGTACTAATGACATAATTGTTTACAAAATTTCAGCTAGCTGTGCTGGCACAAGTCATACATCCACTGCCCTGCTTCTCCCTGGCATAGCTGGCAATACCTCCTATCATCACACACCCACATGCTGTATCTATCTGTCTTAAAGGTAATGAGGGCTCTAGAGCTATCAGAGATCTTGGCACTAAGATGTCAGCTCACCATCACCCTGTTTTTGTCCAGTCTTGTGAGAGCTGAATCTGTGTTTCTTACTGTGGAGTTGCCTGTCACCAGTAAATTATTGTTGATGGATGGTTTAAGCTCTCTTGGTCTGCAGTAATTTTTCCTGGTGACTCTCCAATGTGGACATATCAGTGTGTTTGTGGCACTTAATTTTTAGCTGAGTACTGGTCTTGTTTGATCTTGTAGACTAAGACAGTGACTTTTTACACCCTCAGCATATGACAATTTTCCATGTATTCATGTGGCATCCTGTGGAGAGGGGAAGCACAAACTTTATGTTTGTCAAAATGCTTATAGATTTAATTATCAGTTTAATTTCCTGTTTTACAAAATGTTATCTAAATCACTTCTTCTGAAGTCCAGTTTCACTGGCATAGTGGCATAAAAACATTCTTCTTAAACTTGTAACAAATCAAACTGTGCTTGTATACATAAAATATGACTGAGCTGCCTCTGCAATAAAACAGACTGCTGGGTGGGAAAGATGCATTTCTTTCTTTACTTTCATTATATTGTTTCTTATATTATTTCTTGCTTGATTACAGTGTTTACATTTTGTGTAGTATTTTAAAGTATTACATTTTCTGGCAAGGAGGGAATACAGCTGTTTCTCCTGCTGAGTCATAGGATTTGTAAGCTAATTACATGTGAGCTGAGGGAGGAGCCAGATACCCTTTTTTCTAATCAAAAGGAAATAAAACATTCCAAATTTTTCAAGAGAAATTTAAAGATTTTCATCATCTCACCTCTTTCCTCTTGTGTTCTTAAATCCCACAACCCTCAGTTGTCCACCTTTTGTGTTAATTTGACCACAAACGTCCCTTATTCTATTTTTAATAGCTATTGCTAGAAAGACAGAGGTATCATTTTGAGGATGCACTCCTTAAACTGATTTATTCATTTACCTTTCCATTATATTCCACTGAGCCTGATTATTGTGTTCCCATGGTTAACTGTTGATGTAAACATTTTTCCTTAGACAAAATCTAACTCAAAATGAACCCCCTACTTTCTAACTAAGCAGGTTATATATTATGTGCTCTCTACCTTCATTGTGTTTTCCCAGTTGAAGATCTATAGTCTTTGTTGATACTGTTAGCTAATATGTGTGCAATTCATAGCCCCACCAAACAAATTCATGTCATTCTGGAATTCAGATCTGCTTTAGCCTCTTCCTTAGCCAATAGCCTAATAGCACTCGATTTTCTGAGATAGTGTAACAACTGCCTCATATTTACTATCAACCCACTTCTTCTAGCAACTACTAGTCTCACCTGTTTGACATGTACCTGTTTATCTAAATTGTAGGCAGTTATTTCCATTCTACCCACTGCCAGTACATAGCACCACATCACACTGCATTCCTACATTACTAAAACATTACTTCTAAATATGCTGAGGTAGTAAAATCCTTGCCTTAGCCTCCTAGGCCTCTGAAACATCCTACTAGCTTACCTCAGCCACCTAGTTCAAATACTGATATTCCATCCACATCCTCAGCCACAACTGCTGTTATTGGGAGTATGGCAGCACTTACCAGAGACCAGTCATCATAATGGTTAAGGTCTTCACTTCCCATGCACAAGGTGCAAGTTTCGATCCTGACTTCCAGCCAGTGCCTGTTTGGAGTTTGCATGTTCTCCTCATGTCTCTGTGGGGTTTCTGCTACATGCTGAGTGTTTCCATCTCAAAAAAAAAACTCTCCAATGAATGGAGCTGTGGATAGAAGCACAGGCTCTACACTCTGTAGGGGAAGAGTTGTACATATCAACTGTTTTGGGATTTTACTGTGGTGCGCAGTATCCTCAAGATAGGAGCCAATCTATGGTATAAAATATGGCTCTAGGTGATTTGGTCATGTTAACTAAAGTTGTCAAATGGGCATTTGCCAGTGATAAGTGGGTTGAGGATCAGACCTACACCAGGGACCCATTGTAATAGTGGGAGAGATGTATGTGCTCCTTTTAGCCAGTGTGTGCCCACCATAAAGCCCAGAAGTCCTGGGTCAATAAGCTACTGGCCAGCTGGTGTCTAGTGGCCCAGCCTCGGTTACTGGAATAGCTCTGATGAGCAAAAATTGGACATAAAACCACCAATCAACCTGCCAAACATGAACTGAGAATTGCTACACTTAATGTAGGTTCAGTGACAGAATGCTACTTGTAAGTGGATGACATCATGATATGGAGGAGACCCTCCACTGTAAATGGGCACCTACCCAGTTAGACTTTACAGTATAAATAAATAAATGAATAATGAACTGTCCTGGTTCACCTTCTCTTTGAATATATTACTTTTACACAAAAGCTGATACCATGGGACTATGGGTAACCAATTTTGCTAATGATCGCAAACTAGAGGCAGTTATCACATCCCGTTTTTACACTCAAATTCTCCAGTAAGGGCTAGACTAAACAAATACTTGGTGCATTATTGGTTGGGTCACCCTAAACAGCAAAATATGGCACATAGTTTAATTTGGTAACTCCAGAATTGCTGCTGCTTACTATAAAAGTAACATTCCACTGACATTTGGCACAGTCATCAGGGACTTGGGTAGTTATGATGGTAACAGACTCTTCTGTGACCACCACATCCCTGTGGTGGTTAGAAAATCCTTCTACCTTGTACAATGCATCATGTGTTACATCTTCTCAGGTTCAAAGTTATAGTCCCACTTTATTTATCTCTTATCAGTCTGATCATTGAATGTTATGTACCCTTTAGAATATACCTCGCAAAGCACCTAAACATTCTTGAGAGACTTCAGCATTTCCACACAAAAAAAGATCTCAAGTCTCAGTACCCTTGGTTATGCTGATATACTAAAAGTTCTGAAATGCAAATAAGACCTCTGAGGGATGATGTCAGCATAGCTTTACATGCAATAAATGACATAGTGCTCTTTGAACTCATTTACCTGAATAGAATAAGGCATAAACACCTGTTCTAGAGACCTAAACCTACACTACCATCATATGGCATAGGATCATAGGAAGTTATTAGGCTATTGACCCTGAGGCCCTTATAAGCCTAACAAAGTGTTTAGCCCATGCATAGACAAATCAGAAACCGATGCCCCTGTCCATCAGGGACATGGGTGAAATCCCAGGGATGTATTTTCTATTTCCCATCCAGTTATCCAGATTGCACTTAAAAAGGGGTAAAGTGGTACTCTGCTTGGCATGGAGAGGGAGTCTATTCCATAGATGGCAGAGTCTCTGGAACACAAATCTGTCCTGCCAGCAAGTTCTATTGACATCACAGACCAGGTTGAGACCACGTGTGTGGGCTAATCGAGTGGAGCTTGACTTGATGACTTGATATGCAGCAGTCCCATCCAGGTGGGGTCCGAGATCAACTTGTATGCCAAAGGTCCCCTCTGAGGAGTCTGTATGAAACAGTGTAGAGGCATAGGGCTTTTAGCCTATCTGTGTATGGTAAATTTTTGAGGCCCTGGATTCTCCTCGTGTGGAACCTCTGTGGTCTCACCAGCTGCTACATGTGCGTTGTGAGGTACATGCTGAATGGGGCTTTGTACTCAATAATGGGCCTTATAAGGAAGGAATACAGGGATATTATGACCTCCTTGTCCCTGGATGAGATACCCTTACTTATGAGGTGGGCCATGTAGAAAGCTTTCCGTACAATGGAAGCAACATTGTGGTCAAAGGTCAGGCTGCTATCAATCTGGTTGCCCAAATCCCTCATGACTGACTGTGTGCTTAGAACACTGTTATTAATGTGATAATTTGTTAGAACACTGTTATTAATGTGATAATTTGTGGGGACATCTCTCTCCCCAAAGGGGATGATAATGCATTTTTTTGTATTTAGCCTGAGGCCATGTTTCTGGCACTAGTCATTTGTTTGGGTGAGACCCTCTTGGAGGATGTCCACGTCACTAGGGGAATTGATGACAGCTCCCAATTTGCTGTCATCTGCAAACTTAGTCAGCCATAGCCCACTGGCTTTGGCCTGTACCTCAGAAAATTATATCCCAAAAAACAGAGGCCCCAAGACCAAACCCTGGGGTACACCACTCAATACAGGTCTACTGCTTGAGGTGGTTTCCCCTATTTTGACTAGGTGGGTTCTATCAGTGAGCCAGCTGGTTACTCATTTGGTAACATACAGATTGATGCCTAGTTGAGAGAGTTTATCTATTATGCCCAAGTGGGGAATAGTGTCAAAGGCTTTGGCCAGGTCAAGGTAGGTGCTTTGCCCTGTCTTCCCATCATCCCTGGCTTTGGTGACTGTCTCAAAAAAGTCAACCAATTTTATCAGACATGGCTTCCTCTTGATGAAGCCACACTGTGTGGGATCGAGTGTTTGGAGGTTGCCATAGTCCTTGTTAATGATGTCCATGATAATCCGTTCCATGGCCTTGCAGATCAGGCTAGTTAGGCTGATGGGTCTATAATTTCCCGAATCAGTAGATGCTCCACCTTTGTGTAAAGGGATGACAGTGGCTGTCCTCCACTCAGCTGGGACAAAACAGGTACTCAGGCTTTGGATGAATAGGGTGCCTAATGGTGCTGCAAGTTCCTGCCTGAGTTCATGCAGGATGCAGCCTGGGATGTTATCAGGTCCCATGGAGGCTGTATTTTTTGCCTTTGAGAGAGCAGTGATGACCTGATCCCTGGATATGACAGATACCTATTTTAACATATCTTCCATTTCTGAAATAGACTGCCCTTACCAATGAAGCAGAGTTCTTTTGTAGCAACCTTTAAGACCAGTCTGGATGACTGGATGGGCAATTTTCAGCAAGGATATGTGGAGAAAGTATACATAAAAGGGTCACTGTTAGTTTACCATCAGTACTGGGTGATCTGGAGAAGTTTCTTGTTGTTCTGTTTTGTCTGTAAGCTTAATAAGAACCTATGAACCAATGAACAAAGCATTATTGAAATATTTATTTTTAATAGTGCAAGACAGTTCATAGGTTTGCTGAGAAAGCTTGTGTTTAGACCTTCCTAAGTTGAATTATAACAAGAAACACATTTGGCCTGGTAAAGTATGCTTTCAGAGGAACAAGTATATAACCCATTAACTTGAAAAATCTCTGATTTTTTTTTTACTGCAAAAAACTGTGAGGAGTAGATTTTCCTGCACTTTTGGAAGATCCCCCATGCAAAAGTTCTTCTTTCCCATAACATAAAAATTTTTACATATTGCTAACAAAAGGTCTTTCAAGTAATCATTTGAGGTTATTACCTCATTTGTTAAGAAATTAAGGCATCATTTGATTCAGCCATTTTATTACTACCCAGAATCACTTTTGTGACGATAATTGTACTTTTGGTGTTAAAATCATCCAAAAATAAATAATAGTAAAATCATACTTAAAATTCTTACTATAAGTATCTCAACTTGGAATCAGTGTGCATTAAAATGGCCTTACACGTTCTGTTTCTTTACCAATAACTTTGTTGTGAATTATATATATTAAGCCAATGGAATAACCTCTTTCATTAACTAGCACAAGCATTTTTTTCAAACATATAAATGAAACTAATCTAGAAAGTTTAAATAAACTGTTTTCTTACCACATTACTTTTCAAATGCTAAGAAATATCTCTTTCCTTAGAAGAGAAGAACAAAAACAATTTTGAACATTGTCCCAGATGAACAAAATGTCTAAATGATTAAATAGTTAATCCTCATAATATCAGACATAAACCTTAAAAAAGAAAAACTTATATTCAGTATTTGAACACAATCACTGAACTTTTCCTGGCAACTTTTCCAAATAAAAAAATAATCAATGAGTCTAACATAAAACATTTTTTTGCAAAACCTGAAGCATAGTATAGTACAGTTCCTGTGCTATAACTAAACTGTCATATGTAGGGGCCATGGCAGTGTCCATGACTATAGAGTTCCTTTGTTTAAAAATCTTATTTTTCAAAACCAAAATATTGTCTTCCAATACAGCCTGAAAACATAGGCAGTAGTCAATTCAACAGTACACTTGAAGAAGCAAAAACTAATCTAACATTTTTTCCCCCTTGTTCAATAGGGATAGAAATGTAAAGGAATCTTATGTCCACTGTGGCAAGTATAAACCACATCCACCAGAATCATCCTTGACATTTCAAAGTTGTTCTAACACCTTTCAAAGGTCTTTACTATTTGATGGAATGCTAGGCAAAAAAGTATGTAATGTACAATTAGGCCAAAGTCTATCAGTATTACTATTGGCAATATCAGTCTAACTGGTGTGTTAAATAAATTTATATGGATTTAAGTATCCCAAGCATATACTCCAGTTTTGGACAAGTAACCTACATAAACTTATAAATTGCTTTGAAAATGCAGTTATTCAACATTAAATTCATAAGTATAAATTGCAGTTTCATTTGTCAAAAGCAACAATGGATGCTTGTATGTATGAATGCTTTGTTGGAATTCATTTTGGAAATAAATAGAGAATACGCTATGCTTTTGGCAAATATTTCTTGGTCACTCTTCCATTTTTTAATTTTCTTCTCTTTTAACAGTTTTTTAACCTCATGATCAAGTATTAAATCATACTGAGAAATACCAGCTAGTATTCAGGTTTTGAATGTCAGTTTTAAGACCAGTCAAAATAGAAACAAGACTATGGTGCAAGGTGTGTGCATGTGTGTGTATGGGGGGGGGGACTGGAAAAGTATTCATGAATTCACTGTTGTTATAGGAAAAGAATATTAAGTAAGATTAGTTCATAGCTGAGAACAGCATAAGAATATCATAGAGCCGAATATCTGATGGTTACCTAGTTATCCTGTTAGCTAGTAAAGCATCTGAGGATGATGCCAAGATGCCCTAATGGACATCTAATGTGGTAATCAGGGAAAAGCACTGATCACAAGTGATCGATTTCAGTGTCAGCCCAGGAATACAAATAATAACATACTTGTTATATTTAGTGAGAGACATCAATAGTATAATGAAATACACAACCGAAGAAGACCATTATCAGCTAATAAAATGTACAGCATCTACAGTTGTAATATGTATTTTCAAATATCAAAACAAATCTCGTGTAGAAAGTGAAGTGTACTCCTGGTAATTACAGCTGTGTATTGTCTAAGTGGAGATAATAGGATAGTTGAGTGGAGTAAAGGATGCTGCACACAGATTGTGAGTAGTTGGAAGGAGAAGTTACATTAAAAAAAAGATTATGTGAGTGAGACGTAAAGATTGGTGCAATACACATAGCTATCATCCTCTTAGTGCCAGAAATCTGGATAAAGCCTGACATATCGGGGACAATATCCCAAAAGTAGGGACAGATTTTAAATATTGCTCTTTTAAACTTAGAAATGTGCTAGAATAACAGAGTTTCTGTTAAGATATATGTGATTATTTAGCATACCTGTCAACTGTCCTGAATTACTCAGTTTTTATCAAGTTTTGGGGTCCAAATAATGGGGTGCCACATTTCCCGAGTGGCACCCCTTCATTTCCGTTTTTTTTTTCTTTATTTTTTTTATTTTTTTTTTCACTTTTTTTAAAATTTTTCTCGCTTTAGCTGACATCATCGCATGTACGATGATGTCAGCTTGTCAGGGCTACCAGCATGTCAGAACTGAGCTCACGGCACAGGTATTTATGGGTTTCTGGCTGGTTCAAATGCTTTGCAAATGGGAATGAACCAGCTGGAAAGGAAGACTTGCTGTTTGAAGGGCTCAGCTGTTATTATTTGCTCGGCAAGGATTTATGGATTTATTTTTATTTAGAAGACTCGGCTAGGATTTATTTAGAAGGGAACGGACTCGGCTGTTAGAAGGCTTTATTTAGAGGGTACTGAAGACTCGAATGAACGAATTTGCTCCCTCTGTTAAGCTGAAACATTATTATGTTCAGTGTGTGTGTGTGTGTGTGTGTGTGTGTGTGTGTGTGTGTGTGTGTGTGTGTGTGTGTGTGTGTGTGTGTGTGTGTAGTACTAAAGAACTGTTTTTTTTTTTTTTTTGGTCAGACAGATTATCAGTTGTTTCATATAAAACCAATTTACAAGTGATTTCAGATCCTGCTACACTGCTCTTTGATAATTATTCAGAGGGTGAATGCTTAGTAACTACAATGTCATTGGTACAGTGTATACCAATGACATTTTGGTTTATTCTATAAGCTATGTTAGGTATATGACTTGACGGATTTAATAAATAATGTAAATAACAGTAGATTAGAATAGACCATTGAGATGCTACAAAGTTAACAGGCTTAAACTGAGGATAGGAGTAAAGCATGTTTTATTTTTCATTTCCTTTCCATGAGACATTGTAAAAAGCTTAGACAAGGCTGTTGGCGAAGCCCTACATCATGAAAGGACTGTATAAGTAAGGAATAGTTAACAAATCAAAGACTTCAGTGAAGTTATTGAAATAGCTTTGGCAAGTTCTCATACCCTTCAAGAAATGGTGGTGTACCTACTTCTAAAGCTATGCCAGTTTCTGATGAGCATACTCTAGTTAATTATGCTTTCCGTTAGTAGAACTGAGCTGGTGCTTTCAGTTACTGTAGCTAAAGCAAAGAACGGAAAGAAACAGGTCTAAAGTCATAGGTCTGGGATGGACTTGGTGTTCTGGCAATAAGCATAGCTGGTAGATTAGAGGGATGGGACAGTATCCTGATCAAGTTTGTAGTTTTAGGCATGTGTGTGTGTGTGTGTGTGTGTGTGTGTGTGTGTGTGTGTGTGTGTGTGTGTGTGTGTGTGTGTGTGTGTGTGTGTGTGTGTGTGTGTGTGTGTGTGTGCGTGTGTGTGTGTGTGTGTGTGTGTAATTACAAATGCTGTGCAGCATTTAGGAGCTGCGGATGCACACAGCGATAACCAATGGCTCATAAACTTTAGTTAGTATAATCAGTATTTCCTTCTGAGTGAAACATTTGAAGCTGAAATGGAGGACTAAAGAGGATTGCACCATCCTCCTCACAGGTATTACTAAACTCTTTACTTAATGTTATGATACATTGAAAAGGAATTTGTACAGTAATATCAGGGCTGTTTGGAGTTGTGGTCATCACTAGTATAGCATTGCCTGACAACTTTTTAATATAATTTCAGAATTCAACTAAAGAAAAAGCAGAGAAGTAAACAGCAGAATGATACCAATGAATAAATGTCAGAATTCTTAGGGTTGGGAAGAAATGAGTTTTGTGTGGCTCTAAGCAAAATGACCTTGTATCTAGTGAGTGAGTTCTGCATGCATTGCACATAGTAATAAATGAAGAATGATGCTGCAAGAACCTGTTTTCTTCCAATCACTTACTCTTGAGTCATGCAACCTAATTAAAGCTTTTAACTCAGCAAGCTTAACAGAGTATTGACCACCTCTGACTCTTCTAGTAATCATTGGACAACATTTCTCATGGCAGGAAAGGAATATTGGAGTGAATTTATCATAGATAGCCTTCATGCAAGTGTATTAGAGGAACAGAAATATTAATTATACTAAGCTCAGCAATAATTTATACCTTTTGAATAGAAGCACCTTGCAGTGATTACAGAGGGAGTGCTTTGGATATTTCTGGACATGTTGCTTAACTTCACAGCTGAGTGGTCACCTAAAATGAAGGTTAACTATATTACATGCATTATCTGTGGTAGATACATCTAAGACTTTTTTTTTTGTCAGATCCAAATTCGTGTTTTATGGCTTGTGAATTAACTGCTTAAACTCTAAATGATTTATTTAATGTATCATCTAGTCAACCAAGAAGATTAGCATTTAGATGACCCATCAAAATTATATTGTTTTGTTGCAATCATCTCCATGGTACAGAGAGATAAATCTCTGATTGTGACTGAGGTGATGAAGGTGCCGATGAGGAAGCTTTGGAAGTGAATGTCTGTTGCTGGCTTTTCCATTCTGCAGAAGGAAAGCAACTCAACCCAATGCAATGCTGGCATTTAATAGAGAGAGGTACATGGCAAGCAGTGTATGCGTCAGGATCACAAGATTAGTTCTGCCAAGTCATAGCTGCATGGTAGCCTTTGTGGAACAATGCATAGCAGACCCTTAAGTATGTAAGCTTTCAAATCAAACACTGGGGGGGGGGTTATGGCTAGAACACAGAAAATCCCTCCAACTGCCTATAAAATAATTTGGAGTGAGATCTGCCCTCACTCCTGTGATATAAAATTAATGGGCATGGTCAAAGCTGGACTTGATGGTCAGCAGGCATGGGGCAAGAAACATATAAATTATTTTGTTAGACCAAAATTTAAATGTAGATAAAAATGTTTTGAAGTACTTTGGCTGTGACTGGGAAAAGAATGAAAAATATGTAGCCTACTTAAGTCTGCAATGGTGACATTAGCAATCAGGCACTGAAGACTGTATGAGACAGAAAGACTGTATTTATTTGTCAGTTCATATTAAAGATTTTCCCAGCTACTCACTTATTTCCTCCTGCAATTTTTTTTCCTGGTATATCACTTCTTAGGGCACTGCAGATTATAAACCAGATTTTGACAAACACATTATGCCAAAATCATATTCAGATGTGCAGAGTTCTAACTCATAAACTTTATTTACAGATTCTATATTAATGTAGAATATATGGATCTACTTAATTTTATCTAATGTACTTTTTATTGACACCAAATTTACTGAAACATTTTTGTCTAAAGATAATTTGACTGACAAACATTTTTATTGATGGTTAATTTTATCTAAAATGTTTAAGACAGAGAAAAAGCACCATAAATAGATGTTTTTCTAGGGGGGCAAGACTTCCACACCCCTTTCATTTAAATATACTAACTCCATGGTCGCACAAACACAGAGAAATGGGAAAACACCACACACAGTGAATCACTGTTGTCCACATTTAACTTTGTGGTTCTGTGACTGTGCAGCATTTCAAACATTCATTATATTATACAAACAACACATTGACATGAAGTACATTGAAAAGAAACACATTTTCTTTTCTAATGCACTACATATAAACTGATCAGATTCAGCTCACATTAGTCTGAATTGTGGTAGTGTTATGGGAAGGCTTATTTTAAAGTTAATTTACACATTAGGGTTAGGGTCAGGGGTTTAATCCTAACTCTGCCTGTGTACAAAACAGATTAGAGGCTCAGGACATGCGCACGTGCATTCACGTGCCCACACACACACACACACACACACACACACACACACACACACACACACACACACACACACACACAATCTATCCCATTTCCTTTCCATGAAATATTGTGAAAACCATAGACTGGAATGGCTGCAGGGGGGACTATGGTGCCATATTTTGGTTGTCTGTTCTTCAGTTTGCATTTGAAAGTTGGTATCCCACAATCCCATTGGAGTGAGCAAGGTTACATAATTATGTATGCAAATTTTATGTTAATCAGCATACAGATTTGTACCTATTTTTTCATGGGCTTTGTCCAGATTTTTGATGTTTCCAGGTTGAGAGGTATGTTATTTAGTGACTTCATTCCTGAGATCTTCCCAATAATATGGCAGAAAAACACACATTTTATGAAGAACAGACCAAACATTTGAGGCAAAAATCTGGACATTCTGCAAAAATCTAGACAGTTGAGAGGTATACAGCTTGTCACTTGATGGACAGGAAGAGAGTTACTAGTAACAGAAAGAGAGTGATGTAGCTGAAGTTAGAAGATATAGTAAGAGGCAATAATATTTGGCTAATGAGAGGAGGTGGATTTTTAGTTGAATTCTAAATTTTGGGTAAGATGAAGTTCCTTTTATTTGTGGAAAAATACTTTACCAGTGGTTTGCACTTATTATACAAAAGCTGTGATCCGTACAATGGAGTTTAGTTTTTTGTGGGGAAGGGGACTTGCAGTGTGGGGGCACAAACAGTTGTGGTTTCTCAGGCTGTAAGAGGGAGGTTGAACAATTAGTTAGCTGCCTGAGGAGAAAAAGTTTGGTTGACAAGGAGTTTGAATAGATGGAATCCAAGGAGAACATTAACTCTTTGTTGACCAAGGAGCCATTTTGCTTTTTTTCATTAGTTTATTGTGCTGTTCAAATTTAGGCGATTTTATTAATTATTGTGTGAATGTGTATGAAGTTGGTTTTTGATGCTGTGTCTATGAAGAGGGAGTCATATTCAAGTTAGGAGAGTAGACTATATTTGTTTTAGTAAAGGGAAAAATCTTACTGGACTAAGATAGGAGTGAGTTGTCCAATAATATACTAAAGTAAGTTTATTTTACTTTTCTAATGACCAAGGTATTGAAGTGAGATGTAGAGGCAGCAAGTAAGAGAAGGAAATAGTTTTTTTTTTTTCATTTAAATAAAATTGAAGTTCGGGGGGGGGGGGCACACCACTGACACAGCCATGGCAGATACTGGGGAACATGTTAACATAAATAGAGAGGAATAAAACAACACATAAAAAGGGAAAATTAAACAAAGGATGGTGACAAAAGGCTTGAGGGGAAACAGAGAGAGAGAAAGAAAAAAAAAACAGACATCAAACATACATATGGCAGCTATGAACTGAAAAATCAAATAGCTATATAATGCACAAGCAATAAGTACTTTTCAATGGCACATTCCAGACTACCATCTTTATTATTTATTTAACATTTGTTGACTAGGACAGACCCTATCTTCAGTGGAGGCCTGGGGATAAATGCTCCAGGTGTATGTTTTTGGAATGTGGGAGGAAACTGGAATACCTGGAGGAAACCCACACAAATGCAATGAGGACATGCAGACTCCACATGGAAGGCACCCCAACTGAGAATCAAACCGAGGAACCTCCTGCTGTGAGGTGACAAAGTTAACCACTGCACCACTGCACTGCCCAAAGCTATGATTTGAAGGCAGGACAGCAATGAACTAATTAGCATTTCATGTTGTTTGTATGCAGATGTGTTGTGGAACATTCTAAGACCTTTGGTTTAAGCACTTGGGCTTTAAACAGTTGTTTTACATTAAGAAGGTTTGTGGTCTGCACTCTTGTGGGATGAGAGGCTAGATTCTGCCTTTCTGAGCTGGGAATTTCTGGTTAAAGGCTTATTGCGCATGCTTACTTGAACTGTTTCTTTATGAAATCGGTATGCCTTGTTTGCTGTAGCATAGACTAGATTCAGGCCTGCTGGATCTAGCTTTGTTTGTATAACTTGTGCACTGATCCAGGCCGTCTTTTTTGGAGAAGGTTTCTCTGTACCCTAGTGGCAGGAGTCTGCAGTTAGAACTTGTCTGATTGAAGACTGCTGGAACAGGGTTCAGTTTTGAGCTTTTTAACTGGATAATTGGGTAAAGTGTTGTTTTGAATGAATCTGCTCTATTTTCTGAAAAAAAATATATATACTTGTTTCCCACCTTTCTGAACTAGTATAGTCCAGTTTTTCAGGTCACTGCTGAATCCAGGGCTGTGTTGCACGTTTCTGTGATGGCCATACCTAACTTGGATAGAAGGACGTTTCATTGTTCATCTGTGAGAGAGGGGAGCTTTGGGCAGCCTATCTGTCCCTGGAGGAGTGGTTTCAGCCCATATGCTAGTAGTTTATTGACCATTTTGGGCTAATTTCTATCTCTTTCACTTCCTTGCTATAAAAAACGTATTTGCACAGTTTTTGTGCTTGTATTCCACTCAGCAAGTGCCTTCCAGGTGTTCTGCAGAGTCTACAGCAGCAGAGAGACAAAAGAGAGACTTTGGAGTGATTAAGTATCATTTTTCCTGCTTTTCTTGCTGTCTTAACTAATTCCGCCTAAAACGCCATTTTTTTAGCATTTCTGTGATTTAAAAAGTTTGTTATTGCTACATATTGTACTTATTTGCTGCCTGCACTTGAATTAAGTCATTTTTGTGTTTAAATAATCTGTTTAACTGCTGTAGGCTACACACTAAAGTGTGATAGCCTTTTCTGTGCATTTAAAGTGTTTTGATTGTATCTGCTCTATCTGGACATTCTGCAAAAATCTAGAAAGTTGAGAGGTATACAGCTTGTCAATTGATGGACAGGAAGAGAGTTACTAGTAACAGAAATAGAGTGATGTAGCTGAAGTTAGAAGATATAGTAAGAGGCAATAATATTTGGCTAATGAGAGGAGGTGGATTTTTAGTTGAATTCTAAATTTTGGGTAAGATGAAGTTCCTTTTATTTGTGGAAAAATACTTTACCAGTGGTTTGCACTTATTATAC
The DNA here is from genome assembly GCF_019279795.1 of Protopterus annectens. Classification (NCBI taxonomy): domain Eukaryota; kingdom Metazoa; phylum Chordata; order Ceratodontiformes; family Protopteridae; genus Protopterus; species Protopterus annectens. Next base: position 23,979,586 of record NC_056726.1, on the reverse strand, counting down.
AAAAGCTGTGATCCGTACAATGGAGTTTAGTTTTTTTGTGGGGAAGGGGACTTGCAGTGTGGGGGCACAAACAGTTGTGGTTTCTCAGGCTGTAAGGGGAAGGTTGAACAATTAGTTAGCTGCCTGAGGAGAAAAAGTTTGGTTGACAAGGAGTTTGAATAGATGGAATCCAAGGAGAACATTAACTCTTTGTTGACCAAGGAGCCATTTTGCTTTTTTTCATTAGTTTATTGTGCTGTTCAAATTTAGGTGATTTTATTAATTATTGTGTGAATGTGTATGAAGTTGGTTTTTGATGCTGTGTCTATGAAGAGGGAGTCATATTCAAGTTAGGAGAGTAGACTATATTTGTTTTAGTAAAGGGAAAAATCTTACTGGACTAAGATAGGAGTGAGTTGTCCAATAATATACTAAAGTAAGTTTATTTTACTTTTCTAATGACCAAGGTATTGAAGTGAGATGTAGAGGCAGCAAGTAAGAGAAGGAAATAGTTTTTTTTTTCATTTAAATAAAATTGAAGTTCGGGGGGGGGGGGTTGGGGCACACCACTGACGCAGCCATGGCAGATACTGGGGAAAATGTTAACATAAATAGAGAGGAATAAAACAACACATAAAAAGGGAAAATTAAACAAAGGATGGTGACAAAAAGGCTTGAGGGGAAACAGAGAGAGAGAAAGAAAAAAAAACAGACATCAAACATACATATGGCAGCTATGAACTGAAAAATCAAATAGCTATATAATGCACAAGCAATAAGTACTTTTCAATGGCACATTCCAGACTACCATCTTTATTATTTATTTAACATTTGTTGACTAGGACAGACCCTATCTTCAGTGGAGGCCTGGGGATAAATGCTCCAGGTGTATGTTTTTGGAATGTGGGAGGAAACTGGAATACCTGGAGGAAACCCACACAAATGCAATGAGGACATGCAGACTCCACATGGAAGGCACCCCAACTGAGAATCAAACCAAGGAACCTCCTGCTGTGAGGTGACAAAGTTAACCACTGCACCACTGCACTGCCCAAAGCTATGATTTGAAGGCAGGACAGCAATGAACTAATTAGCATTTCACGTTGTTTGTATGCAGATGTGTTGTGGAACATTCTAAGGCCTTTGGTTTAAGCACTTGGGCTTTAAACAGTTGTTTTACATTAAGAAGGTTTGTGGTCTGCACTCTTGTGGGATGAGAGGCTAGATTCTGCCTTTCTGAGCTGGGAATTTCTGGTTAAAGGCTTATTGCGCATGCTTACTTGAACTGTTTCTTTATGAAATCGGTATGCCTTGTTTGCTGTAGCATAGACTAGATTCAGGCCTGCTGGATCTAGCTTTGTTTGTATAACTTGTGCACTGATCCAGGCCGTCTTTTTTGGAGAAGGTTTCTCTGTACCCTAGTGGCAGGAGTCTGCAGTTAGAACTTGTCTGATTGAAGACTGCTGGAACAGGGTTCAGTTTTGAGCTTTTTAACTGGATAATTGGGTAAAGTGTTGTTTTGATTGAATCTGCTCTATTTTCTGAAAAAAAAATATATACTTGTTTCCCACCTTTCTGAACTAGTATAGTCCAGTTTTTCAGGTCACTGCTGAATCCAGGGCTGTGTTGCACGTTTCTGTGATGGCCATACCTAACTTGGATAGAAGGAAGTTTCATTGTTCATCTGTGAGAGAGGGGAGCTTTGAACAGCCTATCTGTCCCTGGAGGAGTTGTTTCAGCCCATATGCTAGTAGTTTATTGACCATTTTGGGCTAATTTCTATCTCTTTCACTTCCTTGCTATAAAAAATGTATTTGCACAGTTTTTGTGCTTGTATTCCACTCCGCAAGTGCCTTCCAGGTGTTCTGCAGAGTCTACAGCAGCAGAGAGACAAAAGAGAGACTTTGGAGTGATTAAGTATCATTTTTCCTGCTTTTCTTGCTGTCTTAACTAATTCCGCCTAAAACGCCATTTTTTTAGCATTTCTGTGATTTAAAAAGTTTGTTATTGCTACATATTGTACTTATTTGCTGCCTGCACTTGAATTAAGTCATTTTATTGTTTAAATAATCTGTTTAACTGCTGTAGGATTGTATCTGCTCTATTTTCTGAAAAAAAAAAACAAAAAAAAAACTTGTTTCCCGCCTTTCTGAACTAGTATAGTCCAGTTTTCAGGTTATTGCTGAATCCAGGGCTGTGTTACAAGTTTCTGTGTTGCCCATACCTTACTTGGATAGAAGGAAGTTTCTCTGTTTACCTGTGAGAGAGGAGAGCTTTGAGCAGCCTATCTGTCCCTGGAGGAGTGGTTTCAGTTCAGAAGTTAGTAGTTTATTGGCCATTTTGGGTTAATTTTTGTTGTATCTGCTCTATTTTCTGGAAAAAAAAATCAAAAAAAATTGACTTTTTTCCCGCCTTTCTGAAAAAAAGTCCAGTTTTCAGGTTATTGCTGGATCCAGGGCTGTGTTGCAAGTTTCTGTGTTGCCCATACCTTACTTAGATAGAAAGAAGTTTCTCTGTTCACCTGTGAGAGAGGGGAGCTTTGAGCAGCCTATCTGTCCCTGGAGGAGTGGTTTCAGCCCAGAAGTTAGCAGTTTATCAGCCATTTTGGGCTAATTTCTATCTCTTTCACTTCCCTGCTATAAAAAACACATTTGCGTGGTTTTGCGCACCGGGCAGTGCCAGTTAGCTAGAGTTAAACTATTCCCGGCTCCACGAAGTCTACTCTTCAATTTTTCCCTTGGAACTAGACAAACCTTCAATTTTAGCACTCAAACCATTCATTTCACAGTCAAGCACTTGCTTAAAACTCATAGCAAGCACTAATTAACCCTAGCACTAAACCCCCCTATACTGTCCAGAAGGACAAGGCTCTCTATTCGTCCCCACCAGCCAATCAGAAAAACAGCTTACTCTACTTATTCAGGCATGTCTGAAGGGCAGCTTCTGGTGTACTCTCCAGTCCAACTGGTGAATCTGGGCATTTTGAGGCAATGTTACAACTGCCTCATGTACACAGACAACCCTTTCCTCCTACCACTAAACACTAATATATGCGAGAGATGCAATTATACAGCCAAACTGGAGGCAAAGCTCTCTCAACCCAAGACTGGAACTGACAGTCAAGAGGAGAAGGGTAATACTTGCAACACACCACCAGTCTCACATAGACCTAATAAACCAATGCCGGCAAATAACACACATGAATACATGAAAACATACTTGGAGGCTCTAAATAAAAATCTGCAAAAGCAACAGAGACCTCCAAAGCAGACATCCAAGCAACCTCTACACTCCATCACCAACCATGAAACACATACTTCACATAATCAGTGTGCCATGCAATCAAAGCCCTTAAGGCAAAATAACATACCCAACACACTAGTAATAGACGACTCTATAGTCAGGCACACTGATGTCCCACTAACTAGGCTGGACAAGGAGAAAGTTACAGTTAGCTGCCTGTCGGGCACCAGGATCTGCCACATAACACAAGCACTCAAGTCACTCCAGAACAAGTACAAATATGACTCTGTCATTGTCCATGTTGATGTGAATTACCTCAGATATACCTCCCTGGACTACATGAAAAGAGACATGGAAGATCTCTCTGATCATGTAACCCTGGCCGGTATGACCCTGACCCTGAGTAGCATCCTGCCCTCACCAAGAATGATGCCACAGCATAAAGAAAAATGATCAATTTCAACAATAGGCTAAGTTTTTGGTGTCATTCAAAGGGGATCCAGTATCTGTCCGCCTGGGATGACGTGCTCGACAAGCCATGTTGCATCGCAAAAGGTGGCTTGCACCTGTCACCCTTAGGCTTTCAAATACTGGCCAAGGCTCTTGCCACCCCCATAGTGCCTTTTTAGGCAAGGCTCAAAAGACAAACCCACCACCATAAATAGCACAAGTAACCAAAAACTGAGGGTAATGCTACTCAATGCCAGAAGTCTAAACCTTAAAATGCATGCACTCGAGGCACTCCTCAGTATGGATAACATTGACATTTGTGCAGTAACACAAACCTGATTTAAGGCTCCTGAGAGCAACCCAGCACTACTAGGCTATAACTCATACCATACCTTTCGGCCACAGAACCAGGACTGAAACACAAAAGGTGGGGGTGTATCCATATTCATCAAGGATACCCACACCTCCAGGTTAGTGGTGCAGCACAATGCCTCAGAGATCATCCATGTGCAACTAACAATGGGCAAAACTGCAATCCAAATTGTGGCTTGCTACAGATCACCCACCATGACCCAGGACCCCCATTCTACATTTCTGGAGACACTGGGAAATATGAAGGTCCTACCAAACACCCTAATACTGGGTGATTTCAATTACCCAAACATAAACTGGGAGAACTACTCAAGTACTAACTCCCTTGCCCATTGCTTCCTAGAATTTATAAACTCGAATGCCCTGGATCAACTGGTCAACACCCCTACCAGAGGAAACAACATATTGGACCTGGTCATCACCAACATGGGCGACCAATGTTCCACACCGTAGGTCAACCCCTCGCTGGTTAGATCAGACCATAGACTAATCACTCTGGATATCCACATTCCGCCCCCACCCCCAATCAAAGAAACCACCGTGAAAAACTTTTCAAAAGCAAACTTCACATTACTTAAGACCGAGGTGGAAAGGTTCACAGCCCCCATGCTAAAGGACAATGCTGTCCAAGCTGCTGAAACCTTTACAAAGGCACTCTATGTGCATCTGCAAGAATGCATGGATCATGCTATCCCAAGTAAAACCAAGACTCACTCCTCCCAGAAAAGGAAACCAGTCTGGTGAACCCCTGCCATAAATAAGCTACAACAGAAGGAGGAAACTAGTACAGAAAAGAGTAAAATCCCAAGAAGGAAAGACATCCCTGATCAGTATCAGCAAGAAACTATGATCCCTCATTAAATCATCCAAGGCTAGTTTCGAAAGAAAAATTGCCAGTGACTCCAAAGATAACCACAAAGAGTTCTTTAGCTATGTCAAGAACCTAAGTGGAAACTCTCAGATCTGCTCTGAGTTAGTGCAGAATGGCACAAAATACACTGAACTGACTGATATTGCCAACATTCTGGCAGACAGATTTAGTGCAGACTTCACCCCCCTCTCACCCCCTAAAGGGCCCATAACCATACCAGAAGAATGTAGGGCCCCATCAATCACTGACACACAGGTTAAAACAGCCCTAGCCAAAGCCAAAAACACAGCTTCAATGGGACTGAACAGTGTCCCAGGTGGTGTCTTACAAGAGCTCCAAAATGAACTAACCCCTCACCTAAACACACTGTTCAAACTCAGCCTGTCTACAGGCTATGTACCCACAGAGTGGTGCACAGCAACAGTTATCCTACTCCACAAAGGTGGAGCCACAACGGACCCCAGGAACTATCACCCTATAAGCCTGACTAGCCTGGTCTGCAAGGCTATGGAGCACATCATCATGGAACTCATTAACAGAGACATTGGGAACCTCCAAACCTTGGACCCTACCCAGTTTGGCTTTATTAAGGGCAGATCATGCCTTCTAAACCTGTTGAACTTCTTTGAGACAGTTACCAAGGCATTAGACGAGGGAAAAGAGGTCCACACAGCCTACCTAGACCTTGTAAAGGCTTTTGACACCATTCCCCATTCTAGTATTATAGACAAGCTCACGAGCTTGAACATAAACCCCTGCATCCCGAGATGGGTTGCCAACTGGCTCATGGATAGAACCCACATGGTGAGAGTTGCAGGCTCTACGTCTGACTCTAAACTGGTTACAAGTGGCATCCCCCAGAGCTCAGTCCTAGGACCTCTCCTGTTCAGTATATACTTCTCAGAGGTACAGGTAAGCATAGGAGGACTATGGCTGACCAAGTTTGCAGATGAATGCAAAATAGGGGCCATAACTGATTCTCCAGCTGATACAGACACCCTCCAGAAGGGTCTCACTGAGATGGATACCTGGTGTCAAAATCATGGCCTCGAGCTAAATGCCAAAAAGTGCATAGTCATCCCCTTTGGAAAAAATAAAGTACCCATGAACTATCACATAGGTGGTAGTTCCCTAAATGCAGAAAATGTAATAAGGGATCTGGAGACCCAAGTAGATAGTAATGTCTCCTTTGATAATCATATTGCCAAGGTGGTTAGAAAATCCTTCTATGTGGCCCACCTAATCACAAAAGGGTTCGCATCTAGAGCAAAAGAGGTTATTGTGCCTCTCTACTCATCACTCATTAGAACCATCATAGAATGCAATGCCTTATTTGGGATGTACCTTACAAGACACCTGCAACAGCTGGAAAGACCACAAAAGTACCTCAACAAGAGGATCACTGGCCTCAAACAGATGCCCTATGCAGCCCAACACAAGAAGCTCCAGCTGTACTTGGTTGCATACCGCTTACTCAGAGGTGATCTCTGCCTAACATACAAGGCCATGTCCAACCCAGAACTGATGGACATGCTCCACCTAAAAAAAAAACAAATCCCGGAGAGCCACATGCTCTAGAGATATAAACCTCACCACAATAATAAATTGGACATGCTGGAGGGATCGATTCCTGTCCCAGTGACTCCCCATGCTTTGGAACAGGATTCCAGTATACATCAGGCAGAGCCCCTCACTAGCACTCTTCAAGAAAAACCTTGATGGGTGGATGGGAAACAGAAAATTTACCCTAGGGATTACTGCAGTGGCTCTGCTAGACAGTGGCGCAGGGAACTAATGGCTCTGCTGGACAGAGGCACAGGGAACTAATCTAAGGGGGTGGTGAAAGCCAACGCATTCTGGCTAGGCTTATAAATGCTCTTGGGCAGATAGCCTAGTACTTACCTATGAACCTATGAACCTATGTGACAAGAGTAGTACTATACATACAAAGTCATTGCCTCTGTGTGGAGTACTATGTATTGTTTATCTATTAAGCTAATATTGCAAATAGACTTACCTCAGATTTGCAACTATGCCAGACTATACTGTAACCTGTGTCCTATCTGTGTGTGAAGACCACTGCTATCTATGTGATGCTTCATATTTCTCTCATAATATTTGTAATTTCAGTAAGACATTCTATACCTAACATGTTGCATGACAAATGTTACCACTCATCAGACTTTATAATTATACACTGAGGGAACATATCCATAATTAGATGCAGTTGCAGTATATACCAGGCAGTACTGTAGCTAGGTAGCAGTTATGCAGAGGCATGCCCTGGCACTGTGCAGGCATATCACAGCTAAGCTACATCACTTGCAAAGCCTCTTCATTCTTTTTGATATAGAAAAGTATTCTTTATAATAGCCTCCTAAACTAAAAAAGGAGAAACATAACGAAATCATAAAGTACATGCCCCAAAACATCAAAAAGATAAAAATGGCAAAAAAATTAATGAGCAGTCAGGTAGTATAAGTACTTATAATATATGTGTGTGTACCCATGTGTGTGTGTGTGTGTGTGTGTGTGTGTGTGTGGCGTGTGTACCCATGCATGTGCAAGGACTGCATGTGCATGGGAACAGTGTCTGCATACCCATGCAAGTGTGCGTTTGTTAGCATGTGTATGTGTGTGTGTGTGTGTGTGTGTGTGTGTGTGTGTGTGTGTGTGTGTGTGTGTGTGTGTGTGTGTCTGCCCGTGCACGTATGTGTGTATGTGCCCATGCCCATGCATATGTGTGTGTGTGTTTCCATGTCTGTGCATGTGTGTGTCTCACATCTCCCTAGCTCATTGCTAGATATATGTGTGTGTGTGTGTGTGTGTGTGTGTGTGTGTGTGTCTGTGAGTTGTGTGTGCGTGTGTGTGTGCGTGCGTGCATGCGTGCGTGTGTGTGTGTGTGTGTGTGTGTGTGTGTGTGTGTGTGTGTGTGTGTGTGTGTGTATGTGTGTGCGTGTCTCACATCTCCCTACATCATTGCTGTATATATCTGTTTGTGCGTGTGTCTGTGTTTATGTATACTCTCACATCTCCTTACCTCATTGCTGGATGTGTGTGTTTGTGTGTGTGTGTGTGTGTGTGTGTGTGTGTGTGTGTGTGTGTGTGTGTGTGTGTGTCTGGATGAATTCTGGGCCTAATACATGGTGGAGTAGATACTGTTTATATAGCTCTAGTACAAGTCATGATGTGATCAGCAAGTTGTACCAGACTTCCTGCTTTGATTAGAAGTAAATAACTTGTATATCAGAGAGTAACTAATTAAAAAAGTCCTGGAGAAAATTAAAGTTGTACAATTTTGAGATTGCTCAGCTCTTTCTTTAACCTTTTTGGTAGCAAGGATATAAGGCTACCAAAATGGTATTTTTGACAATACTAAAAATCATAAAGACTACCAAAATGGTATTTTTGGCAATACTTAAAAATTATAAAATTAAAAATAAATCAGTTAAAAGGAAAAAATACTGATGCGATTCTTGTTGTCTGAATAATTGTAGATTCTTTTTCAAGTGATGAGTACTTTCTCCCTGTATGGCAGCTTTATCTGATCTGATTATGCATTCAATGTCCCTGTAGCTAGTATTCTCAAAGTCACATATACTTTGGTATTCACAGGAATATGTAGAGGCAGCATATTTTTAAGTTGCAGTACTGTTGTAGGGCTGTCTCTGAATTAGAAATGGTTAAGCCTTGTGGTGACCTTTCTGAACTGGACAAATAAACCATACTGATGTTTCTAAGATACACATTTTAAATGTGCTATCTTCTTGTTAGTGCATATTTAATATGTGTAGAGATTATTTTCAAACCAAGACTTGTGGCATGTAAATTGAGACACTAGTGCAGATTTATGATCTCTAGAAGAGTCTTTATGTCACCACCGTATGTATTCTGAGTAATGCTTTCTAGTACAAAAGGGATGTCTAAACTGACAAAAAGTAAAGCAAAACATTAACCCCCTTTTTAGTTTTAACAGCATAAAATGTTTGCAAATTCCCTGTGACAGTCTGTCAGACATCTTTCCTACTTGACAATGTCTTACAACTGTCACAAAAAAAAAAAAAAAAACAGATGTACTACAGGATTACTTTTACAATCAGAGTGCACTTCAGCTTCTGTTTTTTTTTTTTTTTTTTTGAGTAAACTAAAATCAAATGAGGGCTGACACAGATTTGTGGTGGTGTTGTCACCTCACAGTAAGACGTTGTCCTGTTCGATTCTCAGCTAGAGCGTCTTCTGTGTAGAGACATACGTGAATGGGCGTACCTTCAATGAAAGTTGTGCATCAGGGCCGGCAACTCGGCATGTAAAAATCTACTACTAATCATTAGCGGACTGGAGTTCCGCTGTGGTGACCCCTAACCAGGAAAAGCCGAAAGACACAACAACAACTTAAAAAGGCACAGGTTCCAGTTTCATCAGACTTTCGTGTACATAAAATATAACAGTTTTTCCATTTTAAAACTGATCTTCAAATCTGGGCTCTTTTTATATGCAAACTGGGAGACATTACCCATTTTTAGTATAACTGGATTATTTTCTTCCAGTTGTTATTGGTAACTTGACTTTAGAGGTATCAGTGTTGGCGAGTAAGGAGAAACTATGACTGAAATGCCCTAGTGAGTATCTATTGCTATAAATTCACCATCATTCATCATCAAAACAGGTTCATACATAGAAACCCTTTTGCTACACAAAAAGCAATCTATCAGTCATATTACTTTAGTAACTTCTAACTAAAAGCAATTGTCTTAAAATATCCAGTTCTTTAAGCAGCAACTTAGTAACACAAATCTAGAGGAAGGTTTTGTGCTTTGTTCTATGGATGCTAGCTAGAGTTACATTGTTTAAATAAGCTATGAAGTGTGTTTTCCCAGGATGGTGGCTTTGTAGTTGTGGTCGGTAGTATCCTTTGTGTTGTGTTTTGTGGTGGTTTCTGCTTATGAGCCTGGTTTAGTCCATTCAATGCTCAGAGCACAGGATTCAATGGGTGGGGGATAGTTAGGACTTGGGCTGTTTCATGCTTTCAGTTATACATGTGGTTTTGTATTTTGAATGTTTCATGCATTTGGTGGGTTTGTAGACTACAATGGGTATTAATTTAAGTGTTGTTGTTGTTGTTGGTCCCCCTGATTAAAGTCCATTATAACAACTTTATTGTAAGGTTAATCTATGCAAATAGCTCTGATGTTAATGCTGATTTCATTAAGGGGGTTGGGAAGAGCAGTACAAAACATTAAGAAAAAAGTATATAAATACTCGAGACATCATAACTGTGTAATTTAATTGGGCAGTCATGTGTGGAGGGCATAATTTGCAGTAAGCATTGGCAGGAAGGGGACATGATGGTCATTATTGCTGTACCTGATGATTTTTTCAGTGGAAAATAGATGGTTTCTATACATGACTGTTTAGTTTAAGATGAAGTGGGGATACATATGCAGGAATTTTGCCCCATTTCTCTCTCCTTATTTTTTTCCCAAAGAGCTGACCATCAGCAGACCTCAGTGCCTCTCTTCTGTTGTTGTGTCTACCTCCCCCTTCTAGCCACCTCTAAATTCAATCTGATTAGGGTTAGGGCTTACAATAATATCAAGACATCTTTGGACCATGTCATATTGCTGCCATGGTGTTTTCTCTAGTTACACCCTACTTCATGCTTTGCCTGCATGCTTGCCTGTTAATGTCTGAGGACTGGGTTTGCAATGAAGATATAGCAGCATGTTTTTGCAGATCTGCAGCAGCTCAGGCAATGTTTTCCATGCTTTCTCTCTAAAGATGATGTCCCCATCTGTATTCCTGGTCTCCAGCAAGGATCAGATGTGAGGGTCATTCATGTGAATGCCCTCCACCCAAGGGTGGGTACACCCAGCCTTCCTTAACAGCACCTCAGGCACCTGAGACACTAATCAAACTCAGGTCACCTGGGCCATACTCAGGGCTTTATCTGTATGTGGCACACCTCTGGCTAGTGTCCCTGTCTCCGGGGGAATATGAATGCAAGTAAGGTGAGATGGTCATAAACTGCATGCCAGTTAAATAGATATATAAACCAACTGAAAGTAATTGCATGTGTTATAATGAATGGTAATGGTGACATGGTGAAGAAAGCAGTGAACATATGGAAAATGGGGTATGAAAACTCCTACAAGTGTTTTATTTTGAGGACAGATGTTTTAAATGATTTGCACATTCTTAGACTGGCGTATTTAGATGTCTTCCTTATTATAAGAGTCATACAAATAAATTTAACAAGAAGAAAAATATTAAAACATAAACATGCCTTCTACTTGATCCTTAACCCTTTTATTTTCCTGGTAGTTCAAGTATATATATTGCATAAAAAATGTTAAGTATGGTTAGTAGAAGGTAACATCAAATTGGAGATTTCAGATAGCAGCAGTTTTTGTCATTTCATCCATCTAGCCGTGGTATTCTTAATACAATTTAGTGAGTTCCAAATGTACTTGGATTGACCAGCATTACTTCATTTTAGTTAAATGTTGGAGTGATAAGTTATTGCAAAATCTGCCTCTCCAAAATCAAGAACTAGATGCAACAGTATTTTTTTGCTTTGGAAGCCCACATCCTCAGATACCCACCAGGTTGTATTATTATTTCATGGAAACTATCAGTTTGCAATTTATTCTGAGACATCAATCATCACTGTTTCTGAACCACTCACCTATAAACTGGAAATCTATCAGAAGTTATGGAAAATCAGGAATTTTATTGGTCTTCTGCACAAGTACACTGAACTGTAGTTACTGCATCTAAAGGCAGTAATCAAAGGTTCTGCCATCTGGAATGTGACACTAAAAGAGTGGGTCTCTGACACTGCTGCATGACTCCAAGAATATGTGACCTATGTCATGCTCCATCTTCAGAATAATGTAATGTTCTAGACAGGTTAGAAGAAATAATTAGAGAATCAGTGGTCATTTTCAGCATGTGAAAGGTCAAAAAGTGACTGGTTTATTTCTTGAAAAGTTGCCAGGAGCTTTAACATTTCCCAAATCTAAAGAGCTGTGTCACTGTTAGAGCACTTTATGTTCTGATATCTAAGCTTTTGAAGATGTGAGACCATAACATCTAATCTTACTGAATATTCACAACTAAATAAAAGCTGCAGCAGCTTGGGCTCTGTTCTTTGTAAAATAGCAGAATGATCTCATAAGATTATTTGTTACACCTATTTGAAAAGAGCAGTGTTGTTTTTTGTGCCTAGTAAAAACAATCAAAAACAAGGGGTTGAAGTATTCATTTCTCTTGCCTGTGAGTCTACCACTTGGATTAAGGTGCACATTGTTACAGGTTCAGAAAATGTTCTAGAAACAATATATATTACTCTCAATTAATTAACTGTGCTATAAACCACCAAGGATAACAAAGAAGAAAGCGTTGCAGCACAGAAACACGACCAGGACGTTTCAAAACAGTTGAGTTTATTCACATAAAATAGATAAAAGGTAAACACTTTCACACTATACAAAATGCTTCATCAGACTATACATAACTTCATCTCCATCATTATTTAAATACAAAATATCAAACAATCAAAATTCAAATCAACCATACATCATTATGCGCCAGTAAAACAATAAAATCACCTAAAGGGACCCCTAGCTTTCAGGATGGGTTTTAATGAGACCCATCCATTTAATCCAGAGCCTTAGCAGCTTGTAGCTTAATTATCCACATTAATTCCCATGTCTCAGTAAAACTCTTCCAGTCCCCCATTCTGGTACTTCTAAAAACATTTTCAATAACCATAAAACCAAAAGAGTGACTCATACCTTGCACTGAAATATGCTTAGCAAGTGTATTTCTAAGATCACCAGTGCAAGTACAATATAAATGTTCTCTGACTCATTCCATCAAGGAACGGTTGGTTTTCCCAACATAAAAACTCACACATGCTTTACACTGAGCAAGATATATAACATCAGTGATGGTACAATCAGCTTGAACATTAAATCTAAAAGGTACCTCCGTTAATGGATGAATGAATAAGTTAGATCTAGCTATACAGCTGCATCTACAACAGCATTGCTTCCCTGCTGTAGCTACAGAACTAGACCTTATCTGGCATTGGTTCTTATAGCATAGTTGCCGTTTAATAGATTTCTTGTTTTTAAAAGAAAAACGTGGCCTCTCACCTACCAAATCTCGAATACATTCTTCTATTAATAGGATTGGTCAGTTGGCCTTAATGATATCACATATATTACTGATATCACTAGCATAACTAAGGGGGATTGAGACCCCTCTCATCCTATAATCATTATCTTCAAGTACAATTCCTGTACCAGAACTATTGAAACTCATTGCTTGCGAATAGTATGGCTGTTCTTTATCCCTTCTATAGATAGATAGATATATCAGAAAATGTTTTGCAGCGTTTTTCTAGATCTGACATGGTTTCTATTGGAGCTGAAGAGTTTTTTTGTCAATAACCAGTTAAACTATAAGACTAAAAGCACTAGCAACATTTCTCACTACTAGACCAGATGAAGTAGCAAAATCTCTTGTTACATCATTGGAGATAGAAAGGGGTCATCAAAGAGTCTACTATCTCCTTAAAATACCTTCATGTCTGGAATGCTAAGAATCTTCATTCTACAGATGAAGCACGATCCTCAGATCTTTATATGCTGGACACATATGCCTGCTTTTTTCAATCTTTCTGATATTAATTTTCTGCCTTAAAATTTCCACATTCATGTATTTCAAAAGTTTAAGTGTATAATTACAATACATTATTTATAGTGCTCAGATTATTGCGGCCTTAACCTGGCAAGCATGGTACTGCACTGACAGTAGGTATTAAAGCATAAGTGCTACAAACAGAGGAGACATGAACAAATGTAACATACTGATAAAATGATTATTTGTACTGAAGCTGCTAATGTTCTATTAATTTTATTTTGTTTGTTTGCAGTCATAAATTGTAAAACTTTCTGATCAACACTGTGATTTTCTGGGAAGGTATATCATTAAAGCAAAATTGGTATTTAAGGCATTACGTAAGGGTGATGTTTATGATTTACACTGTCTCTGCCAGAATTATATCAGTGCAGTGGAGTTATTGTGCTCTGGTATTTAATTCACACAATAGATCGTTGCTCCTTTGATTGGAGAATGGGAATTGCTTGTTTTGCGTAATAATCACTTCAATAGCAAAACAGAATCACCTTTATGACATTGTGAAATTCAAGCTTGCTTATTGCTACACTTATTTATTTTGTTGTCAGACACCATGAATTAAATGAAGACTATGCCAAGGAATTGTGCCTGATTACTCAGTCTTGTAACTTTGCACAGTATTATGGGTATACTATATTCAGGTGCTATTCATTGCCATGATTCACTATATCTGGCACAGAGAACCAGATAAAAATGGTGACTATGACGTACATTGTAGTTGTAATATGATTCTTAACATAGGTTTGCGTAAATTTGTGATACCCACAAGGATGTACTGTATGACCACTAGATGTGCCATTGCAGGGCTTTCTTACTGCACCATCCAAACTGATCTTCATTTGACTTCAGCTTACTATGTGGCATTTTGCTATGCCACAGTGGAAGTTATCTGTATTCTATATTTTACATAGTATAAATGTTTGTCTGCTTTACAGTTGCTCTCAGTTAAAACGACTGACAAAATTTATTTTTACTAGACCAGCTGAAGTGGTAAAATATTTCATTACTCCATTGGATATATTTTGCTTCGTTGCCTTGCATCACATTTCTGCTAGTAAGTTAGGTTTAGAGTTGAAGAGTCAGGGAATATGTCAGCCTTATGCTGGAAGACAATTCACTATTTCAATATAGGAATAAAAAGCATTCTGTTGAGTCAGAAAACTCCACAACTAAATTTATTAATGTAAGAACTGTCATTCAATTTTTCAAACATGAACTTTTTCCAAACGACACTTCTACAAAAAACATTGCTTAGATAACATTAAAAATGAAATCATAGAATTGTATGCCCGGTTTTAACCAATTAATTCAGATACATAGTTAATATTATGAACTCCTAGCTTGCAGAAAGCATGCTATATTAACATAATCAGTCAACTCAGGAAATGTGAAAGCATTACATCTTATTTGCCACATGAGTTCATCTTGTTCTAACAGTAAATCAGGGTCACCACCCCTCTTCTTCTCCTTAAATTTTTTTTTCCAAGATATTAAAATACAATCTTTTAAATTATTGAGACTTTACACTCCCCGGGATTCATGAAGCTTGTGCCAGGCGCAGGCGTAGCATAGGCGGTATAATGCCAAATATGGCCGCCGAGCGATTCAGGTATGATCAATTTCACGTGCACTACCAGCGTACGCCAGATCTGCGCAGCTCTCAGCACATGTATGCTAATCACCCCATGCGCAGTAGTGCAGCCTGCAAATGAAGGTACATAGAGATTCATGAAGTGGTGCAGGTGTAGCATAAGCATACAGAAATGTAAACAAAAAAAAAACGGTTTACATTTTTCCAAACAGAACATCGGAGCCATGAAAGTGGACCAAACTTACATATTACAAAGTTAACATATGCCAATGGCTAAATATACAGCCAATGGCATAAAAAACATGCATAACACATACAAAATAACATTTAATGCCATGGCCATACTAACGCAAAATACAAATGCAGGGCATGTGTGCGCAAACGGGAACACAAGGAAAATATATACAGATGTCATAAAACTGCAATGTAACACAAATCATGATTTCACCATAATAGTCAATGCTATGCATGCTACACCACAACCAAACTGCAAGGGTTGCTAAGCGTCTGTGACAGTGTTCGGCGCGGTAACTATGAATTAGTAGTCAATGCCATGCAAATGAGGCAAGTAATACTGAATCGCAAACATCCCGCTGGCCTAAGGATGTACCATACGGTGCAGCAGTACAACACCGAGGAGTGGCCTGGAGGTATACATGACATCAGCAGTGGGGTGTGCCACCATAGCTGTCAACACACTGGAGCATTTCAAATCCGGGTTGCCCATTGCTAAGCAAAGCCGCAGGATAGGGGTGTGGATGTAGCCATAGCTTTGCTTAGCTGAGAGCACACATGGTGCCCGAAAGCGCATGTGTACGTGGATGACAACGTGCTCGAAACCCGGTAAATGGCCATATGCGGCATGCACCACAGCTGAAACAGGAAGTTTACAGGAAGACAATAAGGAAATGCCGCAGTAGGGTAATTGTAGTACAACTGAGTAATTAACACCTATTAACTCACAGTAGGCCATTGACGGCAGCTAACAAGGCTGCTAGTAGCAACCTGCAGAACAGGATAGGGGAGGTGTCGGATTGCAAAGAAAAGAGAACTGTCACCGCAGAGTAAAGCAAACCTGTAGTAGATCGGCTATAGAACACATTTCGCAACACAATCCTGGTTTGGGAAAGTACAAAACAAGAAAGCAGGCTGCCGGATGCAAGCCTGACAATGGGAGGGGAATCGTTAAGAAAAGTGAAGGCAAGGGCAAGAGGTGATCCACGGCAGCTAAATGTAATTCAACACCAAAGGCACCACAATAGCAGTACCTGTGGTAAAACACATAAGTAAAATACCCTGCAGCTCTGATTGTACATACACACCCTATGACATCATCAGTGTTCAAAGCACAATAGTATAAAGTGTGAAGGCACATCACACATACTCGTGTATTCCCAAACACTGCACCATCGGTGTAAACAGACGGGGAACTTTTACAATGTACTTGTTGGGAGCTGCAATAGCTGTGATTCATCACCATGTGTTAGAGACTGAAGGTGGTGTGGAGGATGATGCTGACAACCACCTCAGGTCCCGGAGGAGGAGAAGAGTGTTCAGACCAAGGTTAACCTACCAGGGGCTACATGATCTGGAGATAGTAGAGTGTTACAGGGTGGACAGGGACATCATACAGCAAATTGTTGAGCTGTGCTGGCCACGTCTCAGATCCAGAAAAAACAGAGGGGAACCCATCCCAGTGGACAAGAAGGTATGTGTAAGCTTGAGAATACTAGCCACAGGTACCTTTCAAAGGCCAACTGGAGATATCATAGGGATCTCACAGGCATCAGCATCCAGGGTACTCCACCAGTTCCTGGATGCCATGTTACCACATGCCAATGAGCATATATACTTCCCCTGAACTCAGGAGGATTTGTCCAGCAATATGCGTCTCTTCCACCATGTGGCAGACTACCCAGAGGTACTAGGTGCAATAGACTGCATGCACATACATATCAAGTCACCACCCGGTGAGCATGGTAGGCGCTACATAAACCACAAGGGATACCACTCCATCAACTGCCAGGTCGTGTGCAATGCTCAGGGCATTATCACGGATGTGTGTGCTGGCAGCCCTGGAAGCTACCATGACTCCCACATCTGGCATGCCTCACAGCTGTATCAGGTATTTGTCAGGGGGGACATCCCATAAGGCCACCTTGTGGGGGATGCTGGCTATGCACTGGAGCCATGGATGATGACTCCCATCAGAAATGCACACACACCCATGCAAGAACACCATAATGAGGCACACGCACAAACCAGAATCATTATAGAGCATGTGTTTGGGATGCTGAAATCACGGTTCCTTTGCTTTGACATATCTGGTGGATCCTTGCAGTACTCTCCAGGCAAGGCATGTGTGCCCACATTTTCACAGTATGTGCCATGCTACATAATATGATCCTGCGGAAACAGCTGCAGCAGGGACATAATGGTGAAGGCCCTCACAGCCCACCGCAATTGCCAAGGGCATCACAGGCACAGAGGGGTTCAGACCATGAACACCCTGTGCCAGCCCCAGTAGGCAGACGGAGGAGTGCCCAATATGCCCATGTCTTGGCAAAGAGGGAACGTATAGCACATACACTGACAGTGTAGGCCCCTACGGACTGACACACATCTCCACCTGCACACACAGTAACAGGGATGGCACACACATGACCACCTGTAAATTGTTATGTATATGTGGTCTACTGTGTGAATCCTACATAGGCAGCCCTCAACTACTGCACACACAACAGCTATTGGTACAAGGTAAGTCAACACCTGAACAGTAAATTAAGCTAACAGCATGTGTTAAAACTGTATGTATAGGTTCTTAGGTACATCAGTAGGTACATGCCTGATTATCAGAGGGCATTCATCAGCCTAGGCAAAATGTGTCTGCTATCGCCACACCATCGATTAACTACCTGCCCCTCTGTGGAGCAGAGCCAATTGCATGATCCCTGGGGTGTAACCACTGTTCCCCACCCACTCTGCAAGAATTCCCTGGTGTGTTAATGAGGGGCTCCATATAATGTAATCAGGGATGTAGTTCCAAAGCACGTGGAGTACCCATGACAGGTATCTGTCACTCCAGCATTCTCCATTTATGGTTGTGGCAAGGTGTAGCACATTACAGTGTGTGGGTCACTGTGACATGGATTCCCATAGCTGGAGCACATCCATTAAACATCACTTGGACATACCATTAATAGGTTATCATCCATATGTAAACTAACTGAGTTACACATTTGTTTGCAGTATGGAGGAACAGCCGTAGTACAGTCCACATACAAAATGCCATAACACTTGTACATATCCCAGATGCCCCAGTGGTAAAGCCACTGACTGTGACATGCATGTTCCCAATTCCACGACCTGCAAGGGCTGTTACGTAATTCCGATGGCACGAATAATGGATGTTGGATGCAGGTCATTAGAGCATGTTTAAGCACATGCTAGTGGGTTTGTGCGCCGGTAAGCGTTGTTTAAACATGACTATACGGATATGCGCAAAACAGGTCTAAGCTTTGCTGAATATCACACAGATCACGGTCAAAGCTAGCCAGGATAGCTGAAATCTGCATTATTCACCCTTGTACTAATAGTGCCTGCTCTGAGAGGTAAAACAACCACTGCCAGGCGTAGAAGACACAACCATGTACACAATCACCTACCATTAAGCTTCCTGAGATGTACCAACGGCAGGTGTGCATTGTGACAGGTTAAAACACAAAAGGGCGGAGTTCATGAAATAGTATACACCGCCATGTACCCAACGAAATGTGTGTTCTCTCCCCTCTCTCTCTCCCTATGTATATATATATATATATATATATATATATATATATATATATATATTATATAGAGATAGAAAGGGTGATAGAGAGATATATGTCGATATATACAGATATACATATATCTGCAAATACATAGATAGGTTAACAAGATGTACAACACCATGGAGGTACAAATAAATAGGATACTACCAAATACCGAATGCTTTACATACCGACACGCGTAATCATGAGGCTTAAAGACCGAAAGACCACAGCAGCAGAACACTAGAACCGCGAGTACTATCATCATATTATCATGATGTTAAGGGACATTTAGTTATTGCTTCTGGTGCTGTGGTCCAGGTAGGTACTGTGTTTAAGTGCATTCCTGATTGCTGTAGTATGTGTAAGTTTGTGTTCTGAGTGCGGTGTGTGTTTCAGTGGGACTGTAATGTGTGTGTGTGTGTGTGTGTGTGTGTGTGTGTGTGTGTGTGTGTGTGTGTGTGTGTGTGTGTGTGTGTGTGTGTGTGTGTGTGTGTGTGTGTGTGTGTGTGTGTGTGTGTGTGTGTGTGTGTGTGTGTTTGCTTCGTGTGTCTGTTCGTGCTAACTCGGAGGTAGATTATTACAGTAGGTGTGGTCATAGCCGGCCTTAGGCATAGGCCAACTAAGCAGCCACCTAGGGCGCTGCTTTAGTGGGGGCACTTTACCAGTATTTATCTAGTGTAGGTAGACCAGGAATGGGGGCACTGAGTGGTGTGGTGGGGGGTGCCATTGTGCCCTTTGCCTAGGGCACCAGTTGACCTAAGGCCGCTCTTTGGTGTGATGTGGGGGGGAAAGCCACCGACATGGGGTGTGTATGGGGCATGGCCACCTGGCCATAAGTATCGTCGGATGGTTTGTTTGGATGTGATGGGTAGCAGTGTGTCTGTGTGTGCATGTGTGCGTTCTGTGTTTGTGTTAGCTCCGGGAGTTTGACTGTTGCGAGTTCGAGTGTTCGGTATTGTGGGGTTTGGGAGTCTGTGAATGGTAATGTGGTTGTTGGACGTGTGTGCGTTCCTGAATCCATGGTATGCCATATACAGCAGTTGAAGTCTTCAAATATGTGCACAACATGGACCATAGCAATCACAAAATTCGCCATGACCGAACGTTATGAACAAAGGATATGGAGACTATTATAGCAATAACCCACGCCTGGGTGTGGGTAATGTTTTATTTACACACGGTTGTCTTTGTTTGGCCACTCGGGCTTCGTCCTCGTGAACAAACCACACCAACCGCAGGTAAATTCACCATTACCCACACCCAGGCATGGGTTATTGCTATAATACACTATTACAAATATGTGCTATGGACATGAGCTAAACATGGGGTTAACACCTGACCCACCTTGTGAGGGGCAGTCCCTCTATGTGCGGTAGTGTCCTGACCAAAATGAGTACAAATACCAATGTCCTACAATCCCGAGACATTCTGCATGTTCCATAGTTAATATAATGCTTGCATAAAATAGTCATCTGTATCTAACATACCTACATGTAACAAGAAACAGGATAAGCAAGTAAACCGCTAGAAGAACATAAGCTTTTATATAGGCATATATGTAGAGTTCTATACTTTCTACTGACCGTAGGTATGTGTCGGCCTCTAAAGTCCGATGTGTGTCCTGCAAATGTCTCACTATGGCCATTTGAAAAGATGGCAACTCAAGCCAAAGAGGTTCAGTCACCAACACAACTCCAATGAGTGCAAATATCTGTGACAGAAATACATGTGACAGCTTTCATGTAGCAACATTTTATTACATACTGATGTATTTCCAGAGGGACTGAAGGATCAGCACCATCTGCATGCTATATAGGAACCGATTAACAATGGCTTAATGAATAAGCCTGCAATAACCATAGTATCAGTCTACTAAATGATAGGTCTTCAATTAGGGAAGGAGCCCTCACACACATATGGAATATGTATAAATGCAGTCCCCACAAAACTTTATCTGCTATGTACACCCACCTACATCTCCCCCACACCCGAAACAATTGCAATACAGACTGTAATAACATTACAAACATCCACTCACTCAATGACATCTGCAGAAGCCTTAACATACCTTGTGACAGACACACTATAATGGCGCTATGTGAAATTGTTGCTGTTGTACTATGGAATAGATGCCGATGTTACAGGTTTTGTTCGCAATAGTCTCGTATCAGACGGTTGATATAACAGCTACATTCACATGTAGAACTACATCCTCTAGCCATTACACACAATCCACGGGGGGCATGAAGTTAAAATATCTCTGTGTTTCTCCATATAGCAGTTGCAATTCATCACAAACAACACATCCAGGCCGTCTTCCTCAAAGGTAGGGCAAAGGGACAATGCCCAAGTGGAGTATGCAATTATACCCCACTGTTGCCATGTAATTGGCTAATGGAGTAGCTGCACAGCTGATGTGCGTGTAATCATCTACTCTGGAACACCAGTTGGTGGCAGGATACCACATGTCACTGGTATCTACGTATAAAAGGATGGCTTGTCATACATTCAAACCATATGTACATACGAGAAAACAGGTCTAAGCTTTGCTGAATATCACACAGATCACGGTCAAAGCTAGCCAGAATAGCTGAAATCTGCATTATTCACCCTTGTACTAATAGTGCCTGCTCTGAGAGGTAAAACAACCACTGCCAGGCGTAGAAGACGCAACCATGTACACAATTACCTACCATTAAGCTTCCTGAGATGTACCAACGGCAGGTGTGCATTGTGACAGGTTAAAACACAAAAGGGCGGAGTTCATGAAATAGTATACACCGCCATGTACCCAACGAAATGTGTGTTCTCTCTCTCTCTCTCTCTATGTATATATATATATATATATATATATATATATATATATATATATATATATTATATAGAGATAGAAAGGGTGATAGAGAGATATATGTCGATATATACAGATATATATATATATGCAAATACATAGATAGGTTAACAAGATGTACACAACCATGGAGGTACAAATAAATAGGATACTACCAAATACCGAATGCTTTACATACTGACACGCGTAATCATGAGGCTTAAAGACCGAAAGACCACAGCACCAGAACACTAGAACCGCGAGTACTATTATCATATTATCATGATGTTAAGGGACATTTAGTTATTGCTTCTGGTGCTGTGGTCCAGGTAGGTACTGTGTTTAAGTGCATTCCTGATTGCTGTAGTATGTGTAAGTTTGTGTTCTGAGTGCGGTGTGTGTTTCAGTGGGACTGTAATGTGTGTGTGTGTGTGTGTGTGTGTGTGTGTGTGTGTGTGTGTGTGTGTGTGTGTGTGTGTGTGTGTGTGTGTGTGTGTGTGTGTGTGTGTGTGTGTGTGTGTGTGTGTGTGTGTGTGTGTGTGTGTGTGTGTGTGTGTGTGTGTGTGTGTGTGTCTGTTCGTGCTAACTCGGAGGTAGATTATTACAGTAGGTGTGGTCATAGCCGGCCTTAGGCATAGGCCAACTAAGCAGCCACCTAGGGCGCCGCTTTAGTGGGGGCACTTTACCAGTATTTATCTAGTGTAGGTAGACCAGGATGGGGGCACTGAGTGGTGTGGTGGGGGGTGCCATTGTGCCCTTTGCCTAGGGCACCAGTTGACCTAAGGCCGCTCCTTGGTGTGATGTGGGGGGGAAAGCCACCAACATGGGGTGTGTATGGGGCATGGCCACCTGGCCATATGTATCGTCGGATGGTTTGTTTGGATGTGATGGGTAGCAGTGTGTCTGTGTGTGCATGTGTGTGTTCTGTGTTTGTGTTAGCTCCGGGAGTTTGACTGTTGCGAGTTCGAGTGTTCGGTATTGTGGGGTTTGGGAGTCTGTGAATGGTAATGTGGTTGTTGGACGTGTGTGCGTTCCTGAATCCATGGTATGCCATATACAGCAGTTGAAGTCTTCAAATATGTGCACAACATGGACCATAGCAATCACAAAATTCGCCATGACCGAACGTTATGAACAAAGGATATGGAGACTATTATAGCAATAACCCACGCCTGGGTGTGGGTAATGTTTTATTACACACGGTTGTCTTTGTTTGGCCACTCGGGCTTCGTCCTCGTGAACAAACCACACCAACCGCAGGTAAATTCACCATTACCCACACCCAGGCATGGGTTATTGCTATAATACACTATTACAAATATGTGCTATGGACATGAGCTAAACATGGGGTTAACACCTGTCCCACCTTGTGAGGGGCAGTCCCTCTATGTGCGGTAGTGTCCTGACCAAAATGAGTACAAATACCAATGTCCTACAATCCCGAGACATTCTGCATGTTCCATAGTTAATATAATGCTTGCATAAAATAGTCATCTGTATCTAACATACCTACATGTAACAAGAAACAGGATAAGCAAGTAAACCGCTAGAAGAACATAAGCTTTTATATAGGCATATATGTAGAGTTCTATACTTTCTACTGACCGTAGGTATGTGTCGGCCTCTAAAGTCCGATGTGTGTCCTGCAAATGTCTCACTATGGCCATTTGAAAAGATGGCAACTCAAGCCAAAGAGGTTCAGTCACCAACACAACTCCAATGAGTGCAAATATCTGTGACAGAAATACATGTGACAGCTTTCATGTAGCAACATTTTATTACATACTGATGTATTTCCAGAGGGACTGAAGGATCAGCATCATCTGCATGCTATATAGGAACCGATTAACAATGGCTTAATGAATAAGCCTGCAATAACCATAGTATCAGTCTACTAAATGATAGGTCTTCAATTAGGGAAGGAGCCCTCACACACATATGGAATATGTATAAATGCAGTCCCCACAAAACTTTATCTGCTATGTACACCCACCTACATCTCCCCCACACCTGAAACAATTGCAATACAGACTGTAATAACATTACAAACATCCACTCACTCAATGACATCTGCAGAAGCCTTAAAATACCTTGTGACAGACACACTATAATGGCGCTATGTGAAATTGTTGCTGTTGTACTATGGAATAGATGCCAATGTTACAGGTTTTGTTCGCAATAGTCTCGTATCAGACGGTTGATATAACAGCTACATTCACATGTAGAACTTCATCCTCTAGCCATTACACACAATCCACGGGGGGCATGAAGTTAAAATATCTCTGTGTTTCTCCATATAGCAGTTGCAATTCATCACAAACAACACATCCAGGCCGTCTTCCTCAAAGGTAGGGCAAAGGGACAATGCCCAAGTGGAGTATGCAATTATACCCCACTGTTGCCATGTAATTGGCTAATGGAGTAGCTGCACAGCTGATGTGCGTAATCATCTACTCTGGAACACCAGTTGGTGGCAGGATACCACATGTCACTGGTATCTACGTATAAAAGGATGGCTTGTCATACATTCAAACCATATGTACATACGAGAAAACAGGTCTAAGCTTTGCTGAATATCACACAGATCACGGTCAAAGCTAGCCAGAATAGCTGAAATCTGCATTATTCACCCTTGTACTAATAGTGCCTGCTCTGAGAGGTAAAACAACCACTGCCAGGCGTAGAAGACGCAACCATGTACACAATTACCTACCATTAAGCTTCCTGAGATGTACCAACGGCAGGTGTGCATTGTGACAGGTTAAAACACAAAAGGGCAGAGTTCATGAAATAGTATACACCGCCATGTACCCAACGAAATGTGTGTTCTCTCCCCTCTCTCTCTCTCTCTATGTATATATATATATATATATATATATATATATATATATATATATATATATATATATATATATATATATATTATATAGAGATAGAAAGGGTGATAGAGAGATATATGTCGATATATACAGATATATATATATCTGCAAATACATAGATAGGTTAACAAGATGTACACAACCATGGAGGTACAAATAAATAGGATACTACCAAATACCGAATGCTTTACATACTGACACGCGTAATCATGAGGCTTAAAGACCGAAAGACCACAGCACCAGAACACTAGAACCGCGAGTACTATTATCATATTATCATGATGTTAAGGGACATTTAGTTATTGCTTCTGGTGCTGTGGTCCAGGTAGGTACTGTGTTTAAGTGCATTCCTGATTGCTGTAGTATGTGTAAGTTTGTGTTCTGAGTGCGGTGTGTGTTTCAGTGGGACTGTAATGTGTGTGTGTGTGTGTGTGTGTGTGTGTGTGTGTGTGTGTGTGTGTGTGAGTGTGTGTGTGTGTGTGTGTGTGTGTGTGTGTGTGTGTGTGTGTGTGTGTGTGTGTGTTTGCTTCGTGTGTCTGTTCGTGCTAACTCGGAGGTAGATTATTACAGTAGGTGTGGTCATAGCCGGCCTTAGGCATAGGCCAACTAAGCAGCCACCTAGGGCGCCGCTTTAGTGGGGGCACTTTACCAGTATTTATCTAGTGTAGGTAGACCAGGATGGGGGCACTGAGTGGTGTGGTGGGGGGTGCCATTGTGCCCTTTGCCTAGGGCACCAGTTGACCTAAGGCCGCTCTTTGGTGTGGTGTGGGGGGGGGAAGCCACCGACATGGGGTGTGTATGGGGCATGGCCACCTGGCCATATGTATCGTCGGATGGTTTGTTTGGATGTGATGGGTAGCAGTGTGTCTGTGTGTGCATGTGTGTGTTCTGTGTTTGTGTTAGCTCCGGGAGTTTGACTGTTGCGAGTTCGAGTGTTCGGTATTGTGGGGTTTGGGAGTCTGTGAATGGTAATGTGGTTGTTGGACGTGTGTGCATTCCTGAATCCATGGTATGCCATATACAGCAGGTGAAGTCTTCAAATATGTGCACAACATGGACCATAGCAATCACAAAATTCGCCATGACCGAACGTTATGAACAAAGGATATGGTGACTATTATAGCAATAACCCACGCCTGGGTGTGGGTAATGTTTTATTTACACACGGTTGTCTTTGTTTGGCCACTCGGGCTTCGTCCTCGTGAACAAACCACAACAACCGCAGGTAAATTCACCATTACCCACACCCAGGCATGGGTTATTGCTATAATACACTATTACAAATATGTGCTATGGACATGAGCTAAACATGGGGTTAACACCTGTCCCACCTTGTGAGGGGCAGTCCCTCTATGTGCGGTAGTGTCCTGACCAAAATGAGTACAAATACCAATGTCCTACAATCCCGAGACATTCTGCATGTTCCATAGTTAATATAATGCTTGCATAAAATAGTCATCTGTATCTAACATACCTACATGTAACAAGAAACAGGATAAGCAAGTAAACCGCTAGAAGAACATAAGCTTTTATATAGGCATATATGTAGAGTTCTATACTTTCTACTGACCGTAGGTATGTGTCGGCCTCTAAAGTCCGATGTGTGTCCTGCAAATGTCTCACTATGGCCATTTGAAAAGATGGCAACTCAAGCCAAAGAGGTTCAGTCACCAACACAACTCCAATCAGTGCAAATATCTGTGACAGAAATACATGTGACAGCTTTCATGTAGCAACATTTTATTACATACTGATGTATTTCCAGAGGGACTGAAGGATCAGCATCATCTGCATGCTATATAGGAACCGATTAACAATGGCTTAATGAATAAGCCTGCAATAACCATAGTATCAGTCTACTAAATGATAGGTCTTCAATTAGGAAGGAGCCCTCACACACATATGGAATATGTATAAATGCAGTCCCCACAAAACTTTATCTGCTATGTACACCCACCTACATCTCCCCACACCAAACAATTGCAATACAGACTGTAATAACATTACAAACATCCACTCACTCAATGACATCTGCAGAAGCCTTAACATACCTTGTGACAGACACACTATAATGGCGCTATGTGAAATTGTTGCTGTTGTACTATGGAATAGATGCCGATGTTACAGGTTTTGTTCGCAATAGTCTCGTATCAGACGGTTGATATAACAGCTACATTCACATGTAGAACTACATCCTCTAGCCATTACACACAATCCACGGGGGGCATGAAGTTAAAATATCTCTGTGTTTCTCCATATAGCAGTTGCAATTCATCACAAACAGCACATCCAGGCCGTCTTCCACAAAGGTAGGGCAAAGGGACAATGCCCAAGTGGAGTATGCAATTATACCCCACTGTTGCCATGTAATTGGCTAATGGAGTAGCTGCACAGCTGATGTGCGTGTAATCATCTACTCTGGAACACCAGTTGGTGGCAGGATACCACATGTCACTGGTATCTACGTATAAAAGGATGGCTTGTCATACATTCAAACCATATGTACATACGAGAAAACAGGTCTAAGCTTTGCTGAATATCACACAGATCACGGTCAAAGATAGCCAGAATAGCTGAAATCTGCATTATTCACCCTTGTACTAATAGTGCCTGCTCTGAGGGGTAAAACAACCACTGCCAGGCGTAGAAGACGCAACCATGTACACAATCACCTACCATTAAGCTTCCTGAGATGTACCAACGGCAGGTGTGCATTGTGACAGGTTAAAACACAAAAGGGCGGAGTTCATGAAATAGTATACACCGCCATGTACCCAACGAAATGTGTGTTCTCTCCCCTCTCTCTCTCTCTCTATGTATAGATATATATATATATATATATATATATATATATATATATATATATATATATATATATAGATATATATTATATAGAGATAGAAAGGGTGATAGAGAGATATATGTCGATATATACAGATATACATATATCTGCAAATACATAGATAGGTTAACAAGATGTACACAACCTTGGAGGTACAAATAAATAGGATACTACCAAATACCGAATGCTTTACATACCGACACGCGTAATCATGAGGCTTAAAGACCGAAAGACCACAGCACCAGAACACTAGAACCGCGAGTACTATTATCATATTATCATGATGTTAAGGGACATTTAGTTATTGCTTCTGGTGCTGTGGTCCAGGTAGGTACTGTGTTTAAGTGCATTCCTGATTGCTGTAGTATGTGTAAGTTTGTGTTCTGAGTGCGGTGTGTGTTTCAGTGGGACTGTAATGTGTGTGTGTGTGTGTGTGTGTGTGTGTGTGTGTGTGTGTGTGTGTGTGTGTGTGTGTGTGTGTGTGTGTGTGTGTGTGTGTGTGTGTGTGTGTGTGTGTGTGAGTGTGTGTGTGTGTGTGTGTGTGTGTGTGTGTGTGTGTGTGTGTGTGTGTGTATGTGTATGTGTGTGTTTGCTTCGTGTGTCTGTTCGTGCTAACTCGGAGGTAGATTATTACAGTAGGTGTGGTCATAGCCGGCCTTAGGCATAGGCCAACTAAGCAGCCACCTAGGGCGCCGCTTTAGTGGGGGCACTTTACCAGTATTTATCTAGTGTAGGTAGACCAGGATGGGGGCACTGAGTGGTGTGGTGGGGGGTGCCATTGTGCCCTTTGCCTAGGGCACCAGTTGACCTAAGGCCGCTCTTTGGTGTGGTGTGGGGGGGAAAGCCACCGACATGGGGTGTGTATGGGGCATGGCCACCTGGCCATATGTATCGTCGGGTGGTTTGTTTGGATGTGATGGGTAGCAGTGTGTCTGTGTGTGCATGTGTGTGTTCTGTGTTTGTCTTAGCTCCGGGAGTTTGACTGTTGCGAGTTCGAGTGTTCGGTATTGTGGGGTTTGGGAGTCTGTGAATGGTAATGTGGTTGTTGGACGTGTGTGCGTTCCTGAATCCATGGTATGCCATATACAGCAGTTGAAGTCTTCAAATATGTGCACAACATGGACCATAGCAATCACAAAATTTGCCATGACCGAACATTATGAACAAAGGATATGGAGACTATTATAGCAATAACCCACGCCTGGGTGTGGGTAATGTTTTATTTACACACGGTTGTCTTTGTTTGGCCACTCGGGCTTCGTCCTCGTGAACAAACCACACCAACCGCAGGTAAATTCACCATTACCCACACCCAGGCATGGGTTATTGCTATAATACACTATTACAAATATGTGCTATGGACATGAGCTAAACATGGGGTTAACACCTGTCCCACCTTGTGAGGGGCAGTCCCTCTATGTGCGGTAGTGTCCTGACCAAAATAAGTACAAATACCAATGTCCTACAATCCCGAGACATTCTGCATGTTCCATAGTTAATATAATGCTTGCATAAAATAGTCATCTGTATCTAACATACCTACATGTAACAAGAAACAGGATAAGCAAGTAAACCGCTAGAAGAACATAAGCTTTTATATAGGCATATATGTAGAGTTCTATACTTTCTACTGACCGTAGGTATGTGTCGGCCTCTAAAGTCCGATGTGTGTCCTGCAAATGTCTCACTATGGCCATTTGAAAAGATGGCAACTCAAGCCAAAGAGGTTCAGTCACCAACACAACTCCAATGAGTGCAAATATCTGTGACAGAAATACATGTGACAGCTTTCATGTAGCAACATTTTATTACATACTGATGTATTTCCAGAGGGACTGAAGGATCAGCATCATCTGCATGCTATATAGGAACCGATTAACAATGGCTTAATGAATAAGCCTGCAATAACCATAGTATCAGTCTACTAAATGATAGGTCTTCAATTAGGGAAGGAGCCCTCACACACATATGGAATATGTATAAATGCAGTCCCCACAAAACTTTATCTGCTATGTACACCCACCTACATCTCCCGCACACCTGAAACAATTGCAATACAGACTGTAATAACATTACAAACAACCACTCACTCAATGACATCTGCAGAAGCCTTAACATACCTTGTGACAGACACACTATAATGGCGCTATGTGAAATTGTTGCTGTTGTACTATGGAATAGATGCCGATGTTACAGGTTTTGTTCGCAATAGTCTCGTATCAGACGGTTGATATAACAGCTACATTCACATGTAGAACTACATCCTCTAGCCATTACACACAATCCACGGGGGGCATGAAGTTAAAATATCTCTGTGTTTCTCCATATAGCAGTTGCAATTCATCACAAACAACACATCCAGGCCGTCTTCCTCAAAGGTAGGGCAAAGGGACAATGCCCAAGTGGAGTATGCAATTATACCCCACTGTTGCCATGTAATTGGCTAATGGAGTAGCTGCACAGCTGATGTGCGTGTAATCATCTACTCTGGAACACCAGTTGGTGGCAGGATACCACATGTCACTGGTATCTACGTATAAAAGGATGGTTTGTCATACATTCAAACCATATGTACATACGAGAAAACAGGTCTAAGCTTTGCTGAATATCACACAGATCACGGTCAAAGCTAGCCAGAACAGCTGAAATCTGCATTATTCACCCTTGTACTAATAGTGCCTGCTCTGAGAGGTAAAACAACCACTGCCAGGCGTAGAAGACGCAACCATGTACACAATCACCTACCATTAAGCTTCCTGAGATGTACCAACGGCAGGTGTGCATTGTGACAGGTTAAAACACAAAAGGGCGGAGTTCATGAAATAGTATACACCGCCATGTACCCAACGAAATGTGTGTTCTCTCCCCTCTCTCTCTCTCTCTCTCTCTATGTATATATATATATATATATAGATATATATATATATATATATATATATATATATATATATATATATATATGGTTCCCTATTAGAATCCTGAAACACTATAAGCCTGAAAGTCAAAATCCTGAAAACTAATGACTGAAAATGCAAAATCTCGAAAATGCAAAATCCTGAAAGTCAAAATCCTGAAAACACAAAATGGACATACTGACGTCATTGTGGCTTTGCTATTGTTAGCCCTGTGGTGTTACGTCATGCTGGGTCCAGGTAAGTGCGGTTGGTTTTATGTTAGGGTTAGGGTATAAGTGAGTTAGGGTTAGGGCGCAGGTTAGGCATGTATGCAATAGTGACAAATATTGGGGTTAGGGGCGGTTTAAGTGAGTTAGGGTTAGGGCGCGGGTCAGGTGAGTGTGCGATAGTGACGGACCTTATGGTTAGGGTTAGGGTCAGGGTCAGTTGGTAGATATTAGTGTCTTTATCGTGACATATTAGCATTATTTGTGTTTTCAGGATTTTGACTTTCAGGATTTTGCATTTTCGAGATTTTGCATTTTCAGTCATTAGTTTTCAGGATTTTGACTTTCAGGCTTATAGTGTTTCAGGATTCTAATAGGGAACCATATATATATATATATATATATATATATATATATATGTTATATAGAGATAGAAAGGGTGATAGAGAGATATATGTCGATATATACAGATATACATATATCTGCAAATACATAGATAGGTTAACAAGATGACACAACCATGGAGGTACAAATAAATAGGATACTACCAAATACCGAATGCTTTACATACCGACACGTGTAATCATGAGGCTTAAAGACCGAAAGACCACAGCACCAGAACACTAGAACCGCGAGTACTATTATCATGTTATCATGATGTTAAGGGACATTTAATTATTGCTTCTGGTGCTGTGGTCCAGGTAGGTACTGTGTTTAAGTGCATTCCTGATTGCTGTAGTATGTGTAAGTTTGTGTTCTGAGTGCAGTGTGTGTTTCAGTGGGACTGTAATGTGTGTGTGTGTGTGTGTGTGTGTGTGTGTGTGTGTGTGTGTGTGTGTGTGTGTTTGCTTCGTGTGTCTGTTCGTGCTAACTCGGAGGTAGATTATTACAGTAGGTGTGGTCATAGCCGGCCTTAGGCATAGGCCAACTAAGCAGCCACCTAGGGCGCCGCTTTAGTGGGGGCACTTTACCAGTATTTATCTAGTGTAGGTAGACCAGGATGGGGGCACTGAGTGGTGTGGTGGGGGGTGCCATTGTGCTTTTTGCCTAGGGCACCAGTTGACCTAAGGCCGCTCTTTGGTGTGGTGTGGGGGGGAAAGCCACCGACATGGGGTGTGTATGGGGCATGGCCACCTGGCCATATGTATCGTCGGATGGTTTGTTTGGATGTGATGGGTAGCAGTGTGTCTGTGTGTGCATGTGTGTGTTCTGTGTTTGTGTTAGCTCCGGGAGTTTGACTGTTGCGAGTTCGAGTGTTCGGTATTGTGGGGTTTGGGAGTCTGTGAATGGTAATGTGGTTGTTGGACGTGTGTGCGTTCCTGAATCCATGGTATGCCATATACAGCAGTTGAAGTCTTCAAATATGTGCACAACATGGACCATAGCAATCACAAAATTCGCCATGACGAGCGTGATGAACAAAGGATATGGAGACTATTATAGAAATAACCCACGCCTGGGTGTGGGTAATGTTTTATTTACACACGGTTGTCTTTGTTTGGCCACTCGGGCTTTGTCCTCGTGAACAAACCACACCAACCGCAGGTAAATTCACCATTACCCACACCCAGGCATGGGTTATTGCTATAATACACTATTACAAATATGTGCTATGGACATGAGCTAAACATGGGGTTAACACCTGTCCCACCTTGTGAGGGGCAGTCCCTCTATGTGCGGTAGTGTCCTGACCAAAATGAGTACAAATACCAATGTCCTACAATCCCGAGACATTCTGCATGTTCCATAGTTAATATAATGCTTGCATAAAATAGTCATCTGTATCTAACATACCTACATGTAACAAGAAACAGGATAAGCAAGTAAACCGCTAGAAGAACATAAGCTTTTATATAGGGATATATGTAGGGTTCTATACTTTCTACTGACCGTAGGTATGTGTCGGCCTCTAAAGTCCGATGTGTGTCCTGCAAATGTCTCACTATGGCCATTTGAAAAGATGGCAACTCAAGCCAAAGAGGTTCAGTCACCAACACAACTCCAATGAGTGCAAATATCTGTGACAGAAATACATGTGACAGCTTTCATGTAGCAACATTTTATTACATACTGATGTATTTCCAGAGGGACTGAAGGATCAGCATCATCTGCATGCTGTATAGGAACCGATTAACAATGGCTTAATGAATAAGCCTGCAATAACCATAGTATCAGTCTACTAAATGATAGGTCTTCAATTAGGGAAGGAGCCCTCACACACATATGGAATATGTATAAATGCAGTCCCCACAAAACTTTATCTGCTATGTACACCCACCTACATCTCCCCCACACCCGAAACAATTGCAATACAGACTGTAATAACATTACAAACATCCACTCACTCAATGACATCTGCAGAAGCCTTAACATACCTTGTGACAGACACACTATAATGGCGCTATGTGAAATTGTTGCTGTTGTACTATGGAATAGATGCCGATGTTACAGGTTTTGTTCGCAATAGTCTCGTATCAGACGGTTGATATAACAGCTACATTCACATGTAGAACTACATCCTCTAGCCATTAACACAATCCACGGGGGGCATGAAGTTAAAATATCTCTGTGTTTCTCCATATAGCAGTTGCAATTCATCACAAACAACACATCCAGGCCGTCTTCCTCAAAGGTAGGGCAAAGGGACAATGCCCAAGTGGAGTATGCAATTATACCCCACTGTTGCCATGTAATTGGCTAATGGAGTAGCTGCACAGCTGATGTGCGTGTAATCATCTACTCTGGAACACCAGTTGGTGGCAGGATACCACATGTCACTGGTATCTACGTAAAAGGATGGCTTGTCATACATTCAAACCATATGTACATACGAGAAAACAGGTCTAAGCTTTGCTGAATATCACACAGATCACGGTCAAAGCTAGCCAGAATAGCTGAAATCTGCATTATTCACCCTTGTACTAATAGTGCCTGCTCTGAGAGGTAAAACAACCACTGCCAGGCGTAGAAGACGCAACCATGTACACAATCACCTACCATTAAGCTTCCTGAGATGTACCAACGGCAGGTGTGCATTGTGACAGGTTAAAACACAAAAGGGCGGAGTTCATGAAATAGTATACACTGCCATGTACCCAACAAAATGTGTGTTCTCTCTCTCTCTCTCTCTATGTATATATATATATATATATATATATATATATATATATATATATATATATATATATATATATATTATATAGAGATAGAAAGGGTGATAGAGAGATATATGTCGATATATACAGATATACATATATCTGCAAATACATAGATAGGTTAACAAGATGTACACAACCATGGAGGTACAAATAAATAGGATACTACCAAATACCGAATGCTTTACATACCGACACGCGTAATCATGAGGCTTAAAGACTGAAAGACCACAGCACCAGAACACTAGAACCGCGAGTACTATTATCATATTATCATGATGTTAAGGGACATTTAGTTATTGCTTCTGGTGCTGTGGTCCAGGTAGGTACTGTGTTTAAGTGCATTCCTGATTGCTGTAGTATGTGTAAGTTTGTGTTCTGAGTGCGGTGTGTGTTTCAGTGGGACTGTAATGTGTGTGTGTGTGTGTGTGTGTGTGTGTGTGTGTGTGTGTGTGTGTGTGTGTGTGTGTGTGTGTGTGTGTGTGTGTGTGTGTGTGTGTGTGTGTGTGTGTGTGTGTGTGTGTGTGTGTGTTTGGTGTGTGTGTTCGTGCTAACTCGGAGGTAGATTATTACAGTAGGTGTGGTCATAGCCGGCCTTAGGCATAGGCCAACTAAGCAGTCACCTAGGGCGCCGCTTTAGTGGGGGCACTTTACCAGTATTTATCTAGTGTAGGTAGACCAGGATGGGGGCACTGAGTGGTGTGGTGGGGGGTGCCATTGTGTCCTTTGCCTAGGGCACCAGTTGACCTAAGGCCGCTCTTTGGTGCGGTGTGGGGGGGAAAGCCACCGACATGGGGTGTGTATGGGGCATGGCCACCTGGCCATATGTATCGTCGGATGGTTTGTTTGGATGTGATGATTAGCAGTGTGTCTGTGTGTGCATGTGTGTGTTCTGTGTTTGTGTTAGCTCCGGGAGTTTGACTGTTGCGAGTTCGAGTGTTCGGTATTGTGGGGTTTGGGAGTCTGTGAATGGTAATGTGGTTGTTGGACGTGTGTGCGTTCCTGAATCCATGGTATGCCATATACAGCAGTTGAAGTCTTCAAATATGTGCACAACATGGACCATAGCAATCACAAAATTCGCCATGACCGAACGTTATGAACAAAGGATATGGAGACTATTATAGCAATAACCCACGCCTGGGTGTGGGTAATGTTTTATTTACACACGGTTGTCTTTGTTTGGCCACTCGGGCTTCGTCCTCGTGAACAAACCACACCAACCACAGGTAAATTCACCATTACCCACACCCAGGCATGGGTTATTGCTATAATACACTATTACAAATATGTGCTATGGACATGAGCTAAACATGGGGTTAACACCTGTCCCACCTTGTGAGGGGCAGTCCCTCTATGTCTTGGTAGTGTCCTGACCAAAATGAGTACAAATACCAATGTCCTACAATCCGAGACATTCTGCATGTTCCATAGTTAATATAATGCTTGCATAAAATAGTCATCTGTATCTAACATACCTACATGTAACAAGAAACAGGATAAGCAAGTAAACCGCTAGAAGAATATAAGCTTTTATATAGGCATATATGTAGAGTTCTATACTTTCTACTGACCGTGGTATGTGTCGCCTCTAAAGTCCGATGTGTGTCCTGCAAATGTCTCACTATGGCCATTTGAAAAGATGGCAACTCAAGCCAAAGAGGTTCAGTCACCAACACAACTTCAATGAGTGCAAATATCTGTGACAGAAATACATGTGACAGCTTTCATGTAGCAACATTTTATTACATACTGATGTATTTCCAGAGGGACTGAAGGATCAGCATCATCTGCATGCTATATAGGAACCGATTAACAATGGCTTAATGAATAAGCCTGCAATAACCATAGTATCAGTCTACTAAATGATAGGTCTTCAATTAGGGAAGGAGCCCTCACACACATATGGAATATGTATAAATGCAGTCCCCACAAAACTTTATCTGCTATGTACACCCACCTACATCTCCCCCACACCCGAAACAATTGGAATACAGACTGTAATAACATTACAAACATCCACTCACTCAATGACATCTGCAGAAGCCTTAACATACCTTGTGACAGACACACTATAATGGCACTATGTGAAATTGTTGCTGTTGCACTATGGAATAGATGCCGATGTTACAGGTTTTGTTCGCAATAGTCTCGTATCAGACGGTTGATATAACAGCTACATTCACATGTAGAACTACATCCTCTAGCCATTACACACAATCCACGGGGGGCATGAAGTTAAAATATCTCTGTGTTTCTCCATATAGCAGTTGCAATTCATCACAAACAACACATCCAGGCCGTCTTCCTCAAAGGTAGGGCAAAGGGACAATGCCCAAGTGGAGTATGCAATTATACCCCACTGTTGCCATTTAATTGGCTAATGGAGTAGCTGCACAGCTGATGTGCGTGTAATCATCTACTCTGGAACACCAGTTGGTGGCAGGATACCACATGTCACTGGTATCTACGTATAAAAGGATGGCTTGTCACACATTCAAACCATATGTACATACGAGAAAACTGTTAAAACAGAAAAGGAATAAGACTGATATTTTTATAAACTCAGACTACTAAGAAGGTATGTAGAACACTCAGTATGTTAGTGTATGTAGTGCCTGTTCTGTATTAATGAAAGTGTACGCAATGCATATAGTGGGAAAATGTATTACGTAGTGATGTACTGTTGAGCATGGTAACGCTTGTAGAAATTGTGTGTACTGCTGTGGGCCACAAGGTAAACACCTCATACACCACAAGGGATGCTACATAAGGACTTCAAACACAACAATTCCACTCCAGCCACTGTCAGTGGCATGGTTTGTCCAACAAGTACGTGCCATAACAGGGGATATTATATGCTGATATACTGTAACAGTAGGCATATGTATGGGCATATAACTGAGAATAACATGTCTAAGGTGGTCCTGCTGTGCAATTATGATTTGCATTATGGGATATTGTAGCAAAACTGTGAAATGTACAGTATTGTAGGTAGATATGTCTAACATTTCACATAGCATTACTGTTATATTATGCAAACATCAGGTATGTCTATTGGCATGTACAATACACAATAACAGGATACATATGACTTGTAGTCACCAGACAGTGTATCAGCATGGTAGCTAATTGAAATGGAAGAGCTAGTCAATTATCCATGCACAAAGGGCATGTAATAGCTTCATAGGTTCATAGTTAGGTATTATGCTGTCTGGCCAAGTCCATTCGTAAGCCCAACTACAGTGTTTTCACTTGTGGCACCTCCCTAGGTTAGTGTCCTGGGCCTGTGAACAGCAGAGCCATTTGTTTCCTGCACTTGTGTACAGCAGAGCCACTGCAGTGATCCCTGGCGTACATGTCTGTCTCTCATCCACCCATTGAGGTATCTCTTGAAGAGTGCTAGTGAGGGTCCCTGCCTTATGTACATAGGAATCATGTTCCAAAGCATGGTGAGTGTCGGTTCAGGAATGCATCCCTCCGGCACGTCTTAATCATTCTTGCGTTTAGGTACATATCCCAGAGCATGTGGCTCTCAGTGGCTTTTGCTTATGTGGAGCATATCCATCAAAATCGTTTTGGACATGGGCCTTGTATGTTCAGCAGAGATCACCTCTGAATATGCAGTATGCAAATGAGTACAGTTGGGGTTTCTGTAGTTGGCCTGTATACGTCACCCTTCATAGGTCAGTAATCCTCTTTGTGTGCTAATGTTGTGGTATTCAAAGCCATTGCTGTTGTCTCATAAGGTATATCCCAAATGGGGTGTTGTACCCTTTAACGTGTTTCATAAGTCATGAGTAGAGAGGTACAATGGCTGCCTTTGTTCTGGCTACAAATCCATTACAGATTAGGGTGGCCACGTCGAAGGATATCCATGCCACCTTGGCAATATGGTTATCAAAGGAGTGGGTGCTATCTACTTGTGTTCTAAGATACCTTATAATGTCTTATGTATGTAGGGGACTACCACCTATGTGATAGTCAGCGGCTGATTGGTGTAATCCAAAGGGGATGTCTATGTACCTTGTGGCATGCAGCTTGAGGCCATGTTATTGACACCAGGTATACGTCACAGTGACACCCTTATGGAGGGTGTCTGTATCAGCTGGTGAATCAATCATGGCCCCTAGTTTGCAGTCATCTGCAAACCTATTCAGGGTAAGTCCTTCTGTGCTAGCCTGTACCTCAGAGAAGCATATACCGAACATGAGGGGCAATATAACCGAGGACTGAGGTATGCCAATTGTAACTGATTTACAGTAGGAACTAGGGTATGCTACCCTCACTGTGTGGGTCCTGCCCATGAGCCACTTTGCATAACATCTCGTGACATAGGGGTTCATGTGTAGGTGGATGTGTATGTTGACAAAACCAGAATGGAGAACGGTGTTGAAAGCCATTGAGAGGACAAGGTAGGCTGTGTGGACCTCCTTACCCTCATCTACTACCTTGGTAACTGTTTCAAAGGACTCCACCAGGTTTAGGAGTCATGGTCTGGCCCTAACAAATCCAAACTGGGTGGTATCAAAGATTTGGAGGCCACCAATGTCTCTGTGAATGAGATCCATGATGATGTGCTCCATAACCTTGCAGAACAGTCTAGTCAGCCGTATAGGGCAATAGTTCCTCTGGTCCATTGTGGCACTACCTTTGTGGAGCATGATAACTGTTGCTGGGCACCATTCAGGGGCCACAATGCCTGGTACAAGGCTTTTGGTGCCCAAGTGGGGAGCCATTTTGTTCTGAAGTTTGTGTAAATTGCAGCCTGGGATGTTGTACGGTCACATGGATTCTGTGTTCCTGGCTTTAAAGAGTGCAGCTTGGAACTGTGTAGTTGTGACCGCAGGGACTCTGCATTGTTCCTGTACAGATTTGGGCCCTTTAGGGTGTGAGAGGGGTGTAAAGTTAACACTAAACCTATCTGCCAGGATGTTGCCAATATCAGTCGGTTCTGTAATGTTCGTGCCTAACCGCTGTATGTCAGAGCAGATGTGGGTATCACCATTGAGAGTAGTGACATACCTCCAGAACGCTTTGTGGTAGTCCTTGCAATGAGTCGAAGTAATGTTTACGTAGCTAGCTTTGGAGGATGTGATAAGGGATCACAGAATTCTACTGAGGCTGACCAGGGAGCTACCCCACCCATGGGATTGTACTCTACTTTGCAAGTATCCTCCTTCTGTTGTACATTATGTCCATGGCAGTGGACCCCCAGAGTGGTGTCCATTTTCTGGTGGGTACTGTCATGGCTCTGTTTGGGATAGCATGATCCATGCAGTCGTGTAAGTGCTAATTAAGTGCAGTTGTGTATGATTCAGCATTTGTAATTATATTGTCCATCTGCACGGGTGTCATGATGTTTACTACTGCTGTCATAAGAAGCCTGAAGTTGGTTTTGTAGAAATATTGTACTGTGTTTTCAGTGAAGGGTGTGGTGCCGGAATGTGAATAACAAGGCTGATTAGCATACGTTCGGATCTGACCAACGAGGGGATAACTCCAAGTGTGGATCACCAGTCACACATGTTGGTAATGTCCAGGTCTAGGCTATTATTGGCCCTGGTGGTGGTATGCACAGGTTGATCCAGCCGATTGGAGGTTATGCATCCCAGAAAGCATTGGCCTAATGTGTCGGTACATGAGTAGGTATCCCAGTTAAGTGTGGGATAGTGTCAGTCGCACATCAGTAGTTCCTGTTTGAACCCTACTTTCCAGTACACCAAGAAGTGAGGGCATTAACCGTGGGGTATGATGTGGAATCTGTAGCAAGCTACAATTTGCATAGCAGTTATGGCCACAGTTAGTTGCACTTGGATTACCTCTGATGCATTGTGCTAAGCAACCAGCCTGGAGGTGTGCATATCCTTGGGAAATATGGACACACCTCCACCGTGGGTGTTCCGGTCCTGGTTACATGACTGAAAGGTGTGGTCTGAGTAATAGCCTGTTAGTGCAGGGGTGCTCTCAGGAGCCTAGAAGCAGGTCCCAGTCACTGCAGAGATATCAAAGTGGTCCATTACAAGGAGTACCTCAGGTGAGTGCATTTGAGATGAAGATGTCAAGCATTGAGTAACATTACCCTCAGGTGTTGCTTGCCTGTTCCTGTTATGGTGGTGAATATGTTATTTGAACCATGCCTAAAAGAGGCACTATAGGACCAGCAACAGCCTTAGACGTTATCCGTAATCCCAGGGCCGACAGGTGCAGGTCATCTGTGCCAAAGCATCGTGTTCTGTTGACCATGTCATTCAAAGCAGACAGATACTGGATACCCCTGGAATGACACCAGAAGCATAGCCAACTGTTGAAGTGAATAATTCAGTCATTGTACTGCGTTGTCAGTCTGGACGAATGTAGAATGCTACTCAGGGCTAGGGCAATACCTGCCTGGGCTACAAGATCGGAGAGCTATTGCATGTCTCTGTACATGTAGTCCAGGAAGTTACATCTCAGGGCATTCACACTAACATGGAGAATGACAGTCATATTGTACCTGTTGAGAAGTGACCTGAGTGCATAGGTTATGTTGCGGATCCTGTTACCCGACAGCCAGCTGAAAGTGACTATCACCTTGTGTAGCCTGCTGAATGGGATATCAGTGTGACCACCTATAGAGTCACCTATGACTAGTTTGTTGGGTATGTTATATCGCCCTATTGGCTGTAGTAGAAGGGCACACTTGAGTCTGTGGGCTATAAGTAATTGGTGTTGTGGTGGGTGATGGGGGCTGCCTGAGTTTCTTCTTTGGAGTCCT
Source organism: Protopterus annectens (assembly GCF_019279795.1). Classification (NCBI taxonomy): domain Eukaryota; kingdom Metazoa; phylum Chordata; order Ceratodontiformes; family Protopteridae; genus Protopterus; species Protopterus annectens. Next base: position 23,938,978 of record NC_056726.1, on the reverse strand, counting down.
ACACAGTGTAGTATTGAGAGGCTCCGCAAATGTTGCAGTCTTACTATGTGAGGCCTGTGGTGGTGGCCATCTAGTGAGACTATGTGATGAGTGTGGTGTGGTGCAAACGTTTAACATCCCCACATGATTGTCAGGTTCAGTCTGGGCTGGAGAGATCATTACCTCCAGCATGGCTACATATGTGCATCTCCCACAGGTTGTAGTGTTGTATGTTAGGAGGGGAGCATTGACTGTGTACATGAGACAATTTCTATATTGCCTCATGATGTCCATATTCATCATATAGAGAGGTGATAACACTGGGAATTGACACTTGGACATGACTGAATATTTAACTATTTCTCACTAGATATGTGAGGTAAGTGTGTACAACAGCTGTTTTACTCTAAGCAAGCTGGAAATGTAAGTACAAACAGTGTTTACCTGTAGGAAATGAGTAGGATTGAGTGCTATAGTAATTAGTTGCTCATGAAGTGCTTACATGTTCTGAACAAGTGCTGAGCATGAATAAGCAATACAGATAGGGTGTCGGATAACATAAACTCACTGCCCCCCCAACAGGTACACAATCACATATCCATGAACACTACAGAGCCCCTGTAACCATAACCATGATGGGACAAGGTGCACTCAGGCTGCATGTGACCTGCCCACATCCCTGGTTGTTATCATACACATATGGCAAAACAGTTTGCTCTACACATACACATCATGTAAAACATAGCTTCATGTCAGTCTGTGAAAACACTGAGTGGTGCACACCAACAGTTATCACAACCCACAAAGTGGAGACACCACTCATAATGGGAGGCACTGCACTATTACCCTGCTGAGTCTGGTCTGAAACTCCATGAACCTTAATCAACGTATATGTTGTTAGCAGTACAGATGTAGATGACAGTACGGATGATTTTACACTGCATATCATACCTGTGACAGGTCATAGGACATCATCACCCATACTGTGTTCCACCTACACTCAGTATACTAGATGTACCTTTGTATGTCACAGAAGTGTTCTGCCAGTGGCCTGTTGACAGAACCAACAATACAAAAGGTGGCTGAGTGATATGTGCATATCACACCAGTGTCAGCTACAGTAAAAAAGGGTTAATTTTTTATACTCCCCCTCATTGTAGCCCATACCACACAGACAAATGGGAGGCATCTGCGTATGTAAGTATGTGAATGGCTATGACCTAAGAGCAATAGCTGACTCAGTGTTGTGGACAACATACAGAATGGGCTTTGTGGGTGAGGTGCGTGACATATGTGCACAATCTGACAGCTGCATATTACATTGTCACCATTAGGTTAATAACTCTGTACCCATGAACTACCACCTAGGCAGCGGTCAACATAATGGACACTGTGTGTAAAGGATGGTGCTGTGCAGTTTACCTCCCTGAGCTAGTGACGTCACCAAGCCTATTAGGTAGTCATAAGAGGCAACCCTAGTCATGACAGGATGCCATCCATGAGCATGGAGATCATTGTACAGCCATACACATTACTCAAGTGACCAGCATCGGATCACATATCACCTTTAAGGGGTATTGCCCATGCTTGGATAGGTGACTCCAGCCTTCACAATCCTCATCTCCTCTATGCAGCATGCTGCCTACCCTGCCTAAAGACATGTCCAACACTGTGACGTTGGACATGCTACACGTACATATCCTGATCTGAAATACATACGTCATGGACAGCCACCTTCCTAGTACACAGATCGCCACATGCTGGACAGATCCTTGTGCCATACACGTTACATACTCCTGCCATACTATGCAACCCTGTCCAGCAAAGCTGCACATTTCATCTCTGTCAGACATGGTGTGATGACCACATGGTAGATGTATCATTAACCATCTGGATCAGTTATGTGGCACTGATTCACCTGGCGGCGGGAACATGGCTGTTGGATACAGCTAGAAAACCTTGCATCCTATGCTCATACATGGCCTAGGGCATACACACTACTACATGACCTTGGCCGTACATACTGTAGTTGATAACCATCCCTGCAAATACCATCCGGCTAGCCATTGTCCCATGTGTATCACTTGTGCAACAGAGGCGATACGCAGCAGGATGTTGAACTGCTGTACAGTGCCGTATAGATGTACATGGCAAAACGCATGCATGTAAAGGTTTCCATGCACATGTCTGCATTGTCACAGGTCATGTCCGTTAAGTAAGTGCATGTGTTAATATGTGACATATACACAGCATCAAGGTCAACGGCATTAATGTGGACACATCCAGGCATGTGCTGATAGGTAAGAACACCAGTACAGGCAAAAAGACATGCCCACATCAAGACAGCATTCACATGGAGTATGAGCAATGTAATGAAGTGACACACATATATGGTGATAGTATCCAATCCCCATTGGGTGTCACATGTGTATGACACAAACATGTCAGTGGTGTCAGTGTCATGAAGATTTGCAAAGACAACTGTTCATATGTACTAAATGTAATGCACATGTATGTGCAGCTGTATCTCTGTGCATCTCTGAGATATTGTGACCTGTCTCCATCATTATGTCTTCCAGATATGCCTCGATCAAGACTCCCAGCTTATAGCCGCTTGGAGGATGAGGCCCTCATACCGTATCCCCAAGATAACTATGAGGTATTGTTCAGCCATGTGCCATAGCATGCCCAGCAGCGTGATGACCTGTGGCAGGAACTTCGCAGGAGGGTTAATGATGTGGGTGGCCATAACCGCACATACCAGCAGGTGCACAGACACTGCATGGACCTGATTAGACATGCAAAACAGCGTGCAAATGCAATCTCCAGGGAACAAGGTGCAATAGGTGGTGGGCCACCAACCCAGCCCCACTCACATGTACCTAGGAGCTACCGGCCAACCTGGGGATATCATCAGAACAGCATCCACAAACCCTAGCTGCCATCGTGGAGGTGTGTGTCTCCCAACCACCGAGCCTGGAGTTGCCTGGTAAGTCACTACTGCTCATATAAATATTATATCCCATTTAGTTGCATGTGTCACTGTATAATATGTAATGTAACTTCATATGCAAGGTATATTTACACACATGCTGCATACTATACTATGCTACCCTGTGTATGCACACATGTGCATACTCCATAGTATATCCTATTGTACTGGCGAATGTGTTAACATGCACATTGCACCCTGTAGCTGTCATACAGTCATGGATAATGATCATACTGCTGTGTCACCCCTATATAGGTACCTCTGGCGTTCCGCAGAGACAGCAGGCCATTGCAGGTGAGACAGTTATAAGTATCAGGCATGTTACTGCACAGATCTATTCGCCATGTGGCCAGTTAACACATGTACACATAATGTATGGTCCAGTCACGATATACAGGTTGCATCTTTAATCAATCACACTGGCTACCCATGTGCAATACATACAAACTAAATGAAACACCGACATGTACTTCTCTATCGCTACCTTCCATTTTTCTAACTCTCCCTCAAACATACCCTCTTCTAGATAAATCCTCATTGTCTTCAATACTTCCCTCTAAATCCCTCTACATCTGCACTAACTCCTACTGTCTACTCCTACATTCCTCCTCTTCCTCTTCTCTCCCTACTACACACTTTGGCTTCTTCCTCTCTCCCCCTAATACTTACGTTTGTTTGTTTTCCCTCTCTCTTTACAGTACTCCACTCTTGAAAATCCTGCTCTACCTCCCGAACATACGGGCTACCTCCTGCAAAAGTTCAGTCGACTTACCTGGGCTTTCTCTACCCAATAGTATGGGCTTACCTGAAACAGAACCTCTGTGTGGAACCCCTAAACTGTTTTTCAGTAAATGTATGTAGCCTTATACCTAACTCAAATATCTAGACTTCATTATTTTGTAAACTGGTCCCTCAGTGTGTGCGACTCAGCAGCCTACTGCAGACCACAGCAGCTCCCCTCTCACTGGTACTTAGTGACCTCCGTCCTCCTATCCTTTTCTGTACCCCTTTGAAGACTTACCCTTTATCTCCATTTGCTGTCTATTTTCCTTCACCTTAGAGTCTTGTCCTTTTGCTCTATCTTACTCCCCATCCCCTCTACCTGTCATTTCTTCTTTCTCCACTAGGTGTCAGCACCATTTTGCCTTTTGCCTACTCTTACTCTATTAATTTTATTTACAACTTTTCCTCTAAATACTTCAAAAGCCAAACCTCCCCTAACTCTACTCCACCTTCCCTACCTTATATTTTTCGAGTGATACTCAAACTCTACTTATTTTCCACCCAGTCTTATTGTACTTCTACCTACTTACCTCTGCTCCTACCTGCAGTGGCTGATACTTTTTCAGCTGGACTCTTCTGCCCTGTTGCTCCATCCCGCTCCGTTCGCCCTGCGGGCTCACTCCGCTCCCCTACCCTGCCCCCAATTCTCAACCAGCCCCAGTGGTCCTACATTTATTGCCATCCCATACTCCCTCCCTCTCACATCACCCAATCCCCTCACAACAGTACTCCCCATTTTTTTCCAAAACCACCTCCCCCTCCACCAACCTTACCTCATTAAGCAATTCTCCTCCACACCCACCAACCTTACCTAACTCTGTGTAAGCTACAAATTCTTTTACACCTCTAATCAAACTACTCTCTAAGATGCTCTATTTTCCTACTACAATCCCTGCCCTTACAATACTCCTACTCCTCATTCTTCTCCCTCTATATCATACCACCTCTTATGATGAATTTCAGGTAGTCATCCAATAGAGGCTGTCCAATTCAAAAATCCACAAGTCTCAGCCGTTCACTTCAACAGTTTATTAAAAAACACACAGCACAAAAGATATCAGATTAAGCGCTTTCATATCTTATCCAGAGATGAATAAGAATCCATGGGAAAAGAAGGATTAGGGAAATATTTCAAATTAATGGGGAAAATCCCACAACAGAACAAAGGTATTTGATTCTGATGAAGTCTCTGGATAAGAAATGAAAGCGCTTAATCTGATATCTTTTGTGCTGTGTGTTTTCTAATAAACTGTTGAAGTGAACGGCTGAGACTTGTGGATTTTTGAATTGGACAGCCTCTATTGGATGACTACCTGAAATTCATCATTTGGTGCAGTGTGTGTTTTTTGTGGAATACCACCTCTTATACCAACCTTTACCTAAACCCCCCACATAAACACCACCTCCCTACCCTACACATCATTTCCACAATATCTCTCCTTCTTTAACTCCCTTTTACCCCACCCTGCTCTCAACATTAAAACTCTTCCAAATCCCCACCAAATACTACAAACTTAAACCCACCCCCTCCCATCCATTCCTAACCAAACACACTCCTAACAAACTTGTTCACCTTCTCTCTTACCTCAGCTTAGCAGGCGATATTCATCCCAACTCTGGACCAAACATTTGACAAACAAATAACCTTAGCTCCAACAACAAACCAAAGTATAAATACCTCAAATTCCTCACCATCAACGCCTGAAGCTTAGCTAATAAAATTACCCTCTTTCATGCCTGGCTTAACCATAATTCACCTGACATATTAGCCATCACAGAAACCTGGTTAAAACCACAAATAACTGACACTGAATTCCTTCCTCCGGTTTTCATTCTCTCCGATCTGACCGCCTAAATAGAAGAGGTGGAGGTGTAGCACTAATCTACTCCAATCACTTATCCATCACTCCCTTCCCAAATCTTATCCCTTCCTTTAATAACGCTAAACTAGTATCTGGCATTCTAAAATTAAATGACCACAAAAGTATCTGCATCATCTCCGTTTACATTCCTCCTGGTAACAACACCAAAACCTTGGAAGACATCCTTTCTTGGACCTCCTCAAACATTAACTATGAAAACTATATAATGGGAGATGTAAATATTGACTGGCAAAAAATCAGTAACCATACTCCCACCTTATCTATCAATCTTTTCAACATTACTCAACTTATTAATTCTACCACCAGGCCCAACAAAACTAACCTCACAGGCTCCATCCTAGACTTGATCCTAGTGTCTCACCTTAACAGAACCACTACATCTGGTGTCACTCCCGACCCACTAGGAGACCACCTCACTGCCTTCACCCACAGAACCACTTCCTCTTCCTCTTTCTCCCACAAACTCTTACATACGTGCAATTTAACTAACTTTAACCCTTCCACCTTCTCTGACTCCCTCAAAAACACCAACTGGAACCCACTAAAAATCCTACCCCTAGAAGAAGCCATTGATTTCTTCAACATCAAATTCCTTACTGTCCTAAACTCCCTAGCTCCAATACGAACAAAAAGAGTTAAAGCCAAGACTGCTCCTTGGCTAACTAAAGAAACCAAAAAAATCATGCAACAAAGAGATAAATCTTGGAAAAGCTATCTACATCATAAAAAACCTGTATTCCTACTTACATACAAACAACTACAAAACCTAGCCAAAAAACAAGTCATAATAGATAAAAAGTCCTACTACAACCATCTACAAATAAATCATGCAAAAAACCCTAAACAATTCTGGAATTCCATTAACTCTCTCCTTAAGCCTGGTACAACTAACAACCCCTGCCCTGACACTAGCAAATCTGACCAAGAAATTGCCAAACTATTCAATACCTTCTTCACCTCTTCTATTGCTGAGCTAACCAAAACCTTCCCCAACAACACTCCCCCACCCCCCTCTGCCCAAGTTTCCTCTGCCTCATCTCCTTCAACTCCTATCTTTGAACTTAAACCTGTGTCTACCTTCCTTATAAAAAAAACTTCTCTCTAAACTCAAACCTTGCACCAATGCCCCTGACAACATCCCCTCCTCCTTCTTAAAAACTGCCTCTGACAGTATTGCACTCCCTATCAGTATCCTGATAAATAGATCACTACTCCAGTCCTATGTACCCAAACTATGGCTCTCTGCTTTTATTCTTCCACTCTATAAAGGTGGCAAAAACTGTAACTTCTCCAACTTCCGCCCCATAGCCATCCTCCCACCCATCTCCAAAATTCTTGAAAAATGCATTCACCTGCAGCTCATGCCATTCCTAACCGAACACCAGCTGCTCTCTCCTACCCAACACGACTTCCTCCCTGGACATAATACCAACACAGCCCTTCTCTCCATTTTACACTCTGTCAATTCAGCTCGAGACTCTGGCAACTTAGTTTCATCTGTTCTATTAGACTTATTTAAAGCTTTCGATACCATCTCCCACTCTCATCTACTAAATCATCTATCAAACCTCAACATCTCCCCAAAAACTCTATCCTGGTTTTCCAGCTACATTTCAGACAGGTCCCAAGCCATGAAATGGGGCCAAGCCTCCTCCAGCTTCTTTCCCACCCCCACAGGAGTTCCCCAAGGGTCCATACTTGGCCCTCTGCTATTTAACATCTTCATTAACGATTTCCACAAAGCCATTCCCAATACCAGAATTGTCCAATAAGCAGACGACTCAACTTTGATCTGCTATGCCTCCAACCTTACAGATCTCAAGTCTTTAAATCAAACCGCCTTCTCAACCACTGAAAAATGGATGCACCAAATCCATCTCTCACTTAACACTAACAAAACTAAGATTCTTCTATTTACTCTCTCTAAATCCACCCCCACTGAAAAAAACTCATTTAATATTACTAGCCTAAACAACTCCACCATTGACATTGTTCCCTCCGCCAAACTCCTAGGGGTCACCATTGATGAAAACTTAAAATTCAATACCCACATCCAACTTAACATCAAGAAAACCCACATAAAACTCGACTCAGTGTACAGAAACAATCAATTCCTCTCCCCCTCTACTAGACAGACATTGGCCACTACATATCTCCTCCCATCTCTTCTATATGGTGCTCCTCTGCTCACTAATCTATCTTCCACCCTAATCTCTAAACTGGAAGTATGCTACAATAAAATCTCCAAATTCGCCACCAAGGCAAATTCCCTCTCTCATCACTGCACCTCCTTACAAACTTTAAATTGGCTTGATCTCCCTAATCAACTAGACTACCTCCAAATTGTCTCTGCCCACAAACTAATATCCCAAACTACCAGCTGCCCTGCACTATCCAATATTCTTCAACCAAATACCCCCCCAGACCCCTTAGATCTTCTCACCAAAACCTTATTTCCATCCACAAACCCAAGCGCCCAGCTGGTCACCTTCTACTCTCCTTTTCCCTAGCTAAAAAATGGAATGCCTTTCCCTCTACTCTGAGAAAATGTGATAACCTACACTCCTTCAAAACACAACTCCATTGCTACCTACAAACTCAAAGAAAATGTAACTGCACTCTTCATTCTTTACCTCCCAAGCTCTCATCTTCCTCTCCTGGCAAAACTTCATACCTTACTAATTTCCCCCTTTGTCCTACATTGTTAATGTAACTAATTTATTTGCTTCCAACCTTATGCTTAATGCCTCTCATCCTCCAGGACAATACTCTTTTAACATCCTAGTTGCTCAACTATGAATGACTTCAGCATTGAATGCTTTTACCAATCTGTCTGTGGAATTCCACCTATTTTGACTTTCAAACAAATAATTTTTTTCTTTGTATTTTAAGTTTTTGTATTTTTTATTTGTATTTTCATTATGATGTAACATTGTACTGTGGAGCTTTTCTCCCCAGGCCTCAACTGAAAACGGGCTCTTGAGCCCAGTGGACATCCCCGGTCACCAACTGGAATAAATAAATAAATAAAATAAATGAATCCACAGAAACTGCCATTGCTAGATGTGTGGACAGCTGTGCATACAACGGTGGAGGTGTTGTTCAATGTGGGACTATGTACTATACATCAGAATAACACATGTGGGGTACGCGAACAGTACTACACAGTTAGCTGGAGTATGGGCAGCCCACAGGATTCATCATTGTGGAATATGCCCCTGCAATGAGTGCACACATTGTGATGTGCCATCTGACATGTCATTGACATGTAGTGGTCCGGCTGCAACATTATCTCACTATCCCATAAAACATACCCCACATACCAAACATCCAACCCTTTGGCTGTATAACCCGGTGGACAGTGGAGTATCTGACATATATGGGTGTATGTCATATGGGACAACACAGACATGTGAGATAGACAGCCATCACAACCATTTGGCCAACACATGTTCACACATGGCCATGGAGGATGGCCAGAGACATGTAGCAACACACAGTAGATGTGATGTGTTTGTGTGTACACCCTGTTGTACATTGGCTACACATGATCCAACTATAGCCTTTGTTGAATGGTTATATAGCAGATGTGGAACACTGGACATCCTGCAAGCCTGTGCACAGCTTGTGAAGGCGTCACTTAATTCGACCACATAAGATGTGTTGAACATCATGACTGTGTCACAGCATGACAGTAGCCACCTGTACAGCATCCACATACATACACAGACATCACATCAGGCCACATATACAATAGATTTCCCTAGCTGCTGTTGGACATCACTGTCAGCCGTGCACCTCATGTGTGTGGTACACAAATGTCATGTTGGACATGGTGTATTGGCAAGTCTGCCATGTGTGGACATGGTTGCCAGGCAGCTAAGAAATGTTAGCAGTTGTGCAGGGGTGTCATCCGTATGTCCTTCGGTGACCTATCACACATGACACATCATGGTTTAGTGTGTATACACTTCAGCGACGTGGGTCACAATCCACAGTATTTATGATTGTGTATGCACACAGTCATGGCTATGCACTGTGTGTGTAATCCACACTGTATAGCAATAGAGATGCCTCATGATTCCATGCAATAGCACTGTGTCTGTACTTCACACTGTATAGCAATATAGACGCCTCATTATACCCTTCAATGGTCATGCACATCTGCTAAAAGTGCATTCTATCTGTAGGGCGTACAGACAACACTGCAATGTGACACCATTACACCGCTGTACATGTGTCAGGACACCATTGTGTCAAACATGTATGCATGTCAATGCACAAGTCAGCAGATTACATGTCATACTACATGTTAATGTTAAGGTCATATGCCTCACATCAGCCATGTCTACTGTTAACCCGTGCTGGTCCACATGGTGTAACACAGAGATTCATGCTTATGCCATGATTGTGTGAAATGCATGGCTTCTGCTATGACACATGCTTGCTGGTGTGTGCAACACAGGGATGTATGATAACTACCACTATTAATGTTTAAGCTGCATGCTGTCTGCTGTATCACATGCATGTTGCATGCCTTCTGTCAAATCACATGCATAGTGTGTGTGTGTGTGTGTGTGTGTGTGTGTGTGTGTGTGTGTGTGTGTGTGTGTGTGTGTGTGTCTGTGTGTGTGTGTCTCTATTGTAATGTAGAGTCTTTGTTTGCCTTCACAGGTGATGTAGGTGCGTTACCCTTCTGCGGTCCTTCTGATGTTAGTGTCCCCAAAGACTCTAGCAGTGATGATGAACATATGCTTGAGGCACTGGCAGGGTTGTCAGGGGCTGAATCTGTGCCATTGGTTGCCATTCCACCTATATCCCCCTCTTCCCCGCACGCAGTTCTCATGCCAGCACATACCCCATCACCAGTGGCCATAGAGGAAGGACAGTTAGCGTGTGGTAGCTTGGTACAGGAACGTGTGTTGGCTACGGAAGGTGTGTATTCACACCATGGTGTCAGTCAAATGACTGCAGATGTGCCACACAGGCATGTGGCTAGTGCTGCTTGTAGGAGGACCTCTGGCCGACATGCCCCTGCAGGACAGAGTGCAGCAGCTGGTGTCACCAGATGCATGTTTCAGACTGTAATGGCAGCACAGGCAAGTGCTGAATGACAGAACAGAGAAGGGCAGAGGCTTCAGAGGGCTGCTATCCATTCTTTAAATGACAACATCCAGGCATTGCCAAATGCTCAACAGCAGATTGCTGAAGTTTTGGACAGACGATTGGGTGACATGGTTGGAATCATTGACCGTGGCATGACAATCCTTGACCGTGGCATGACAATCTGCTAGCGTGAGCTGTCTGTGCTGGAACATCTGTTAGGAGTGAGGTATAGGGCACATGGACGTTGGCCAGCTACACCACCTGGTGCAGGTCTACATGAATGAGCTACCTCACATGCCCACTCCCATAGTGCCGGTAGCAGCAGCAGTGCAGCTGGTGCTGTGCTGTCCACACCAGGACACAGCAGGCCATGTGTACGTGGCCCTGGACAGTCCCAACAGGGACACAGTTCCAGTGGACATGTGTCATCGGACAGTACCTAATCTGTACCTCTGCCTGGTAGTGCGCATGCAACCTCTGGCAGGCACAGGTCACGTGGCCATGGCCGGACACCGTGAGCTGTAAATCCTGGTCTGTACAGTCTATAGCTGTCAATAATACCCCTGTGTTGGCCGGACACATGGCAGAACTGTGTGCACACATACACGCACACACCAGAAACATCTCTAGGGCACTGCAATACTCACATGCATAACAACCACACATGGCCAATTAGATCACAGGCCCTAATCCACACACATGATGTCATCCACTGGTGCAGCCTAGGCCCCTGGCAAACATTATCACCCTGTGCATATGATGATGCCTGTGCTGCATTCCTGTCATCCATACCATCGGTGCAGGGACATGCTCATATGGTCTGATGCACAGGGTGAACAGAATAGGGAGATAAGTGTATATTACAATTGTTGTGTACTGTTGACATGCAGCAGACATACCATGTAGTACAGGTTTAGAATGCATTGTTTTATGTTCACAGTATGTGCTTTGGTAACAACAGTAACAGCATGTTGGTAATGATGTCCTGCTTTCCTCCTTAAGGTCTAATTGCATGTGCCATTAAGTACCAGTGTTTGCAGTTTTGCATGTGTAAATGTGGACTACTCACAGGCATTTATGGCAATACCAACATGCTATACGTAGCGTCAACCTCACTGTTAGAAAGGCTGACATTCCAAAGATGTCTACACATCTACTGATCCAGGAGCATGTGAGCTGTGTATTAGGCTACAGTGGCTAGAGACATGACATCCATACCGGGTGACATCACAGGTACAGTTACATGGTGCGGGGAGTTTACATAGCGGTCTAGCTGATGTCAAGGGTAGAGGCCAGTTGATAGCATGAGGCCTCACTGTGTAGCAGTAATACACATTCACTTTACAGGATGAGAACACACAACTACACACACACACACACACACACACACACACACACACACACACACACACACACACACACACACACACACACACACACACACAGGTATTCACACACATGTATTCAGGCACAGTAACACGCCCACACTCACTGGGTCAACGACACTGCGAAACACACACACACACTTGATAGTGATGAGGTGAGGACCCCTGCCTATGTGGTAATCACCATTACAGCACTGTGCACCCACATAACACGACACAGAGAATGAACATGTACAGGTAGTCAGTAATGCATAAGACTGACAGCATCAACAGGGTAGTAGATTGCATCACCTGGAGGGGTTAGGGGTCCTATGTGATCACTATGGTAGCATACATCCTCACTCCATGGACCAGACAGCCATACATACATACACACACACACTGTGGAGTCCACAATCGAATGCACCTATGTCATGCACATACAGATAGCTAACATGTGTGTGATACACACACCACCCCTGCCTATGTCTTGCTTTCTGCACTGCAGTATGTACAGATCTCTACAACAGTGTACAGGGGTGTGTAACAATTGGGATGTATTCCCCGCCATACCTGGCATATATGGACACACAAGCAAACACACATGGCAGTACTGTGAATCAAACACCTGCTATCTTATGATACGTATGACAGACATGCAGCAGTATTGCCCACATTACAATGTGTACCGATGCTACCTTTGGAAATTGTGCTGCTATATGCACACGGGAGGTCTTATGTGTTACAGGTGTCAAGTGATTTACAGTCAGTGACACCCTGACTGCTGTGTAGGTTGTATGTCTTCACCTTCAATTAACAGAAACATAGCTTAGTGCTTGCACATGTTATGGTAGGATGGCTTGTGACACACCTGTGAGCTGTCTTCAGCAAACATCCATCTGCAAAGTTGGCCCACCACTCTTTGTACACACATCCATCCATACCTGATGTACATATTACCATACTGTCAGTATTTCACCATATACAGGTGTCAATGATGGCAATGCATTGCAACTGCATGTTGTAGTAAGACACAGATCAACTGCAAACATCAGCTACTGCACGCACATGGTATCTGAATGCACAACACTACATGTACATGTGTGTAGGTCCTATATTCCTGTCATTTAGCCATGTTTGTAGGCATTGCAATTGGTGGACATGTGTGATGACATACATGACACATAGACTGTTGTATGATATGATAGTTGTCATGGGTAACCAGTGCAGAGGGAATGTTAACTCAGTCAACATTGCTATCATACCTTATGTACTGTTAGCAGTCAACAGCCATGGACCTACCTTCCATGTGCATGTGTGTAATTGCTGTAGCCACTTCTCTGCATGAAGAGCAGCAACAGCTATGCTATGTACATATGTGTTGTGTGTGTGTGGGGCATGTACATATCGATGGCAGGTACATGTATGTCATATCCAAACATGACTGTGTTTACTGGTGTACAGCAACAGTTATCTGTTACAGCTGTATATGACCCAGGGCCCCTGTTATGTGTACAGCTGACCTGGTTATGAACAGTGATATAATTGCATTGCATAACACATGACAGAACCGTGTCAGTACATGGGTAGTCTGCACAGTTGCTGTAGAGCTAGGTACAGTCCACTGGTCATGAGTAACATGGTGTTGAACTAATGTATGTTCTGCCACATGTATGGATGTGTGTTGCTGGTCCAAGGACATGGTGATGTCTGAGCACTACATTCTAGAATGCGGCTTTTGACACTGTGATCTGCACCTGACACATCTGTGATGGCTTTTGAGAGTGTACTGGTCAGTACATGTGAGTGGCCTACATGTACGTGGGGACACTACCAACTGGAGTGGTCCGTAATGGTGTTATGGCCCACATGTCTGTATCTGAGATATACGGTGGTAGTGCTATTGTGCACAACTGAGCCTTAAGCTAGATATTCCTCACTTCACAGATGTCAGTATTCCCCATTGTTGGATCTAGATTTGCAGCTGTGATTACAAACGCTACACATCTAGCACTGTTTAGCATACACATACAATGCAGTTGTCCTCTAGGTGTCAGGGTGTCTACCTGGTCTCAGGACATTCGTCTATGAATGGTACTATATGGGCAAAGTAGCCACTCCTGGCAGGACATCACCACGGGTGGCATTAGTGTGCCAGGTTTAGATTGGTACATCTAAGGTGATGGACAGCAACAGATGTTGTGTAGAAGACCAGTGTCAGATATATGTAGTGCAGCGTTCATGCTAACAATGATGACTATCGACACACTGTGCCCTTCCGTGTTTAGAATCAGAGTGCATACAAAACAGCTCTTCGCTACTAAGTGTGTGAGCATGCCCAGTATGCCGTTGTGTAGATGGACACATAGTGCATTCCAAATGGACGTGTGTTACTAAGTGTGTGAGCATGCCCAGTGAAACCTTGTGTCGATTATGTGCCTCTATGTGTATGGGCATGACCATTGTAATCCTGTATAGTCATAGTGGTCATCCAGGCAACAGATGGCCATACCCCACTTCAGGATGGATTCCTACATTGAACACACTGGTTCACAGGTATGTACATCGTAACTGCAAGCATCCATGTCAATGTCCACATTCCTAGAAGGTCATATTGACTGTCTTGAAAGGTGTAGTATCTGTGACGCATCTCGTATTTATGTAGTGTTGTAATAGTGGTCCGTAGATAGGCAGTTGTCCTGCTCACACCACTGGTGTGTATTTGTCTCCATCTGCCTTGGGACAGTAATATGCTTTTAGACTGCTCACACTCCATACAATCCCTATCGGCATCTTTTCCATTGCTAATGATGTCACCCACATAGAAGCATGCCTCTGGGAGTGCTGTGATCCAGTAATCTTGGTAGCGCGTTCTGTAACTGTGTAATGCTGTAGTGTGATAAGGTAGTTAGGTCTATGTTCTAATCCCAGCCATGCCAATTGTGTGTGTTTCCATCTGTCTGGGGACAGAGTAATGCTTTTAGACTGCTCACTCTCCATACAATTCCTATTGGTGTCTTTTCCATTGCTGATGATGTCAACCCACCTAGAAGTATGCCTCTGTGAGTGCTGTGATCCAGTAATCTTGGTAGCACATTCTGTAACTGTGTAATGCTGTAGTGTGATAAGGTAGTTAGGTCTATGTTCTAATCCCAGCCATGCCAAGTGTGTGTGTTTTCATCTGCCTGGGGACAGATTAATGCTTTTTGACTGCTCACTCTCCATACAATCCCTATCGGGGTCTGTTCAATTGTTGATGATGTCACCCACCTAGAAGTATGCCTCTGGGAGTGCTGTGATCCAGTAATCTTGGTAGCATGTTCTGTAACTGTGTAATGCTGTAGTGTGATAAAATAAACAGTAGGTGTTCTATTCCAAGGCATGACAGGTGTGTGTGTTTGGCAGTCATATCCTATGTGTTGGTATCTGTGAGTGGCTAGCTCCAGCATGTGTCGAGGTTGTTTTCCTATATAGTGTCCCCAAATGTCACAATCGCCCAAGAGACTGGGTTGGCAAGACATACACATACATTTGCCAATAGGTCTGGTGAGTAAATGTCAGCAGCCCTTCTCTTACCCTTAATACAGTCTGACCCGTGTGATGCAAAGAAACGCACTTGCCATGATAGTAACACCAGTACATAATGCAGGAGGCACATGTGGTTTCCTTTTCATTCTTGTCTACTGCTGTGGTGTCATGTGGTCCGCTGTTGTGATATATATTCTATATCTACGTATGTGTGTGTATATGTATATGTGTAAATCTACATGATGGAATACATGTCCAATACTATTGAATGCCTGTGCTGGATGACCTGTACATGATCATCTCAGATGTATGTATATCTGCCATGGCTTAGTGGTAAAGCACATTGTCTGTGGTGTGCAGGGTCCCGGGTTTGAGTTGTGTAGGGGCCGGTTATTTTGTTGCTGGAAAGAACAAGGGACATCGAATACGGTGATAGTAAGGCACTTTTAACCAGTTGTG
The DNA here is from genome assembly GCF_019279795.1 of Protopterus annectens. Classification (NCBI taxonomy): domain Eukaryota; kingdom Metazoa; phylum Chordata; order Ceratodontiformes; family Protopteridae; genus Protopterus; species Protopterus annectens. Next base: position 23,922,884 of record NC_056726.1, on the reverse strand, counting down.
TGCAGATCTGTGTGACAGTAAGCAGTGGTTATTATTTTGGAAGCTCAGTATGGGTCATATAACTATGCATTAGAAGACAATACTATGCAAATGAGGTTGAAAATAGTGAATCGCGTTTATCCCCAGGGTGTGAAGCAGATCCCAAGAGTGTATGTGTATAGATAGCCAGGTGCAGGATGCATGGGGGGGGATGTCAGGCATACTGTACGTACATTGGAGCCCTGTGTCACAGGATTGCTCCTGCCTTAGCATGCCTAAGCTAGAGATGTGTCTATACCTGTCTAGTGAAATTGGGAGGGACAACAGCAGTAGTAGAGTAGTCAAGGTGAACAAGCTGCGCACAAAGGTGATAATTAGCACATTCATCAGATTACATGCCCAGCCCGGCCCAGAACACTACGGTAAAGTGAGCAAGCACCATACACACATGTTTTTTCCACACTCTACACCACCGGTGTATACATGCGGGGACATTTTTTGAAACAATCCAACCAAATGAGAAGGGCTGCAGCAGGCAACATAGACCAACATGTGCAGGAGGCTGAGGGTGGTGAGGATGTGATTGCTGTCGAACAACCCTCAGGGAGGAGACAGAGAAGACTTTACAGACCCAGGGTAACCTACCAGGGGCTACATGAGCTGGAGATAGTAGAGCACTATGGGGTGGACAGAGATTTCCTACAGCAGATTTTTAAGCTGTGCCAGCCACACCTGACACATTGAACAGGCCAAGGGAAACCCATCCCAGTGGATACCAAGGTATGTGTAGGCCTAGGTATACTAGCCACAGGTACCTCCTAAAGCACAACTTGGGATATCATGGGGATCTCACAGGAATCTGCATCCAGAGTATTGTACCAGTTCCTAGATGCCATGTCATCACATGCCAGTGAGCACGTACATGTCCTCAACACATGTGAGGTGTTGACCAGCAATATGCGTCTCTGCCACCAAATGGCAGACTACCCTGTGGTAGTGGGTGCTATAGCCTGCATGCACGTATGCATCAAAGCACCACACGGTGAGTGGGGTACGGCCTACATTAACCACAGAGGCATCCTCTCTATCAACTGCCAGGTCGTATGTGATGCCCATGGCATTATACTGAATGTGTGTGCTGGCTGCCCTGGAAGCTATGACGATTCCGATATATGGCATCTGATGCAGCTGTACCACACCTTTGCCAATATGGACATCCCCTACAGTCACCTAGTGGGGGATGCTGGGTAACCACTGGAGCCGTGGCTGATGACACCCATCAGCAATCCACACACACCTGAACAACTATGCCATAATGAGGCACACACCCAGGCAAGACATATAATTGAGTGTGTGTTTGGGATGCTCAGGTCACAGTTCTGGTGTTTGGACACATCTGGTGGAGCCTTGCAGTATTCACCAGCTACATGCACCCAAATTGTTATGGTATGTGCTATGCTACACAATATGATCCTATGGAAGCAGGTGCAGCAGGAACAGCATGGGTCAGGGCCACACAGCCCCCCATCAATGCCAATGCCTGTACAGGCACAGTGTGACTCGGAGGAGGAACTACATGAGCTGGACCCAGTAGGCAAAAGGAGGCGTGTACAGTATGACCTGCCCTTGGCAAAGAGGCAACGCATGGCATATGCACCGACACAGATGGTACCCAGGGAATTTCACCCTCTCTGACTCACACAGACAGTAAAAGGGATGCCAAACTTGACACTACCTCTGCTCAGACTTGTATAGGAAGTGCACTGTGTGCATCCGACATAGGCAGCCCTCCAGCACCATCCTCAGGTCTGGCACACCCTAAAAGGTAAGTCAATCAACCTACCAATTGGCAGTTGCATTAGAATGGGTTTTTACCTGTAGCTATGGTATGGATGTGAGCATGCAAGGGAATTTGGTGGCCAAAATTTGGGCAGTGGACAGTACACATCCATAGTGGCACCATGACATCTGTAGCACATACCGGGGTCACAATAGTAGCCAGTAGTGCACAGGGTGTCCTTACCCACTGCAGGTTATGGGCTGAACATCATGTGTGTCCATACAGCCCACACAAGTCTCAAACAGCTGGACAGGTGTAGACCAATACAGACAAATGCTGTACAATGGCCTTTGGATATGCCCAGTGGATGACCCCACCCCCCCACAGACACACACAGACAGACAGACTACAGCAGGCCAGGCAGTTGGATGTAGGTTGTGAAGGCTAGGACGTCTGAAACCAATATGCTGGTAATTAAAGCTAGGATCTGAAGTATACTGGTATGCCTCTAGCCAGCACCTTAGGTAGGTCCACACACTGAAATGGAGTACCTGGCATACCAGTACAGTAGTAGTAAAAGTGTACAACTGTCAGCTGTGCCCCCCTTCCAATGTACACATGTAACAGTCATGTGCGCCACCTCCGGTGCTGTGTAGGAATGTGGATACAGTTGGATGTCCCCCCACACTGTGCAGAAATGTAGCAACAGTCAATGCCACATGACCGATGGATACCCTGCAGACACAGCATGCCACCTGTCAGTGTACAACACAAGGGTCGGCACCACAGTACTGACTACCTGGACATGTAACACATGTGATCCAGTTGAACATACTGGGCATGCTCAAACACATGAAGGTATGACGGTAATGTCAGTTGACAACATGTGTAATGGTCATAATGGGCATGCTCACACACTGAAACACAAGACGGCCAG
>NC_056726.1:23897688-23915188 GCF_019279795.1 Protopterus annectens | reverse complement strand
CAGACACTCAGGAACTAATTTCAACAGTGACAGGGACAAGGCAAGGACAAATCAGGGAGAATCACGGACACTTCTACAATATTAGTACTATTAACTTGAAATGTGTTGACAGATTCAGAGCATGTGGATTAATACTTATTTTCTGAAGTTAAAAGTGTCTATTACTCTTAATTATTGTCATTATTCATTCAGGTGTCATTCAACACCTTTCCTCCAAAGGTCACTGTTTCTATGAGTGGTTAAGAGGATGGCCAGTTATTGTGTGAATGCTCTGACCATTGGTAGGGTTGCCACATTTTCATATGTCCAGGATGGGATATATTCTGAACACACCAGATTGTTTAGGCCAACACATACCCATGGTCAGTACAGGATTTAGAACATTAATCATTTTCCTAGATTAGAGTTTATTCCTGTAGCACTTTAGTTGCTTATTCTGTTTCTTGTATGATTTACGTATTTTACATCCAGAAATAACTGTTTTAGGCAACTGTTACATGAAATATGGTACATAGTTATTTCCTACAATCACAGGACATTTGCCAATGTATCATTCTGGGTCAGGACACACCTACCCAAACAGGGACTGTCCCTCACAAAGTGGGACAGGAGGTACCCTGCTTACATCAGCGCCTTAATCACCCTATATCTAAGTGCCACTATGCGAATGTGTACAGTATATTTTCTCAATAATTCATGTGGGGAGACGTGCATCACGGGCAGGTGTTTGATCCCGGGTAGTAGGTTCTGCATGACCGGCAGGAGGCTGAGCAGTCTCTTGAACCACGACTGCACATACAACTTGTGTCCAGATGTCTACAGGACTGGACATCGTGTCATGATACCAAGTTTTATGTTTACACAGGATACCTATCCCATGAGGGATATCCAAAAATTGAACAAGCAAATAACCTTCGATTTTTCTGGACTTATGAAAATGTGATAGGGTTTTACATGCAAGGGATACATAGTTTGCAATCCTGACACTGCATAGGGTGACACTGCCTACTGGATATGAGTAGTGGTCACTATGTGCAGATATGGCTGCGCCAAGCTAGTAGCCCGAGTATGGCTGGATTTGGTGGATGTTCAGGAATGGGGGGTGGTTGTGTTCTGTAGAGGGGATGATGGGTATTCAATTATGCATCCAGGTGTGTTGCAGTTGGATGGCTCAGTTCCGTCCAGACCATTATGTGGGTATGTGCTGGTGACATTTCTGTACATGTGTATCGCACATTTTAATATTCATATGTTTGTGTGATTGTGTTCTACAGTATGGCCTGTCAGGTTGTATTGCGGATGTGTATATTTGTTCTTTGTGTTTCTTTCTGATTCACCCACTGCTCCCTCATACACCTCCTGTTCACCTATTGTGCATCCAACACAGTCTCACCTTTGCAGATTATTACATTACCCATCCCCCCACACCCATATTCCACACACCCCCTCCATCCCTTCTTTGGTTGATGGCCCATGGCATGGTCAAGGGAACACATTGCATACACTACATACTTCTGGTACCTGTATGGTTGTGAGGACTACCCTAGAATTTTTCACCTTCCGCATGCTGTACGTCACACACATAGGTACACGCAAATACTTATCTTTCATGACATGGTAGGTACACCTGGGTAATACCCGTTCATCTTTGACACATCCTGACAAGAACGGCTTGTACTGCAAATGGGCAGATTTTGGCCGAATGCTCTGACCATTAGTAGGATTGCCACCTTTTCATATGGCCAGGATGGGATATATTCCGGACACAAATCAGATTTTACAGGACAACACATACCCACAGTCAGTACAGCAGATAGTACATTTGTTTTATGCCTACATGTTAGCTTATTGTTGTAGAAGTTTATATGCTTCTTCTGTTTCATTTACTTGCTTATTCTATTTCTTGTAACATGTAGGTATGTTACATATGGTAATAATTATTGTATGTGACTACTTATTACATGTGATGTGGGACATAATTATGTCATACGGTTGCAGGATATTTTACATTTATAATGGTTTTGGTATGGACACAACTGCCCGGATGTGTACTGTCCCTCACAATGTGGGACATGTGGTAACCCTGGCCATTGGGCTAGACTTAGCTATTGGTGGCACGCTAACATGATGCCTTTCGCTTCCACTTGGTATAACTATCAACACTGCATTAGAATATGGGCACACGGTTTTAAATGTCATTTGTTCGAGGGATGGGGAATCGATATTCGTTAACGTGTATTTGTGTTTGCTTCTTAATTTTGTGTTCGCAAGAACTGTCTTGCATGCTTTGCATACGTTTCGGTATCCACGGACACTGACAGGTGTGATTACTATTGCAGTTAGACTGTAATATTCAGCATTTTAGGTTGCACGTCCACAGCCGACATTTCCATGTCTCCGTGCACCGCTTCAACACACCCCATGCACTCGCGCTCATTTCCTATGCACGTGGATGTGGCGGCATGCCTTCATTAATATGCATATGGTGCTACTGCGCCATCTGCACACTACATGGTTGGTGCAAGACTAACGCCAACCTTGCGCCGAGCTTCATGAATCCCAGGGACTGTCTTTATACAAAGAATTTTCAAACTCTATTTTTTTTCATTCTAATATGCTCTGCAACCCTTTGTTTTAAGTGTATATTGCCTATATAAAAACAATTACAGGTAAATCACTGGGCATGACAAACATTTGATGTTTCACAAGTAATTATTTTTCTAGTGCCTTCTGTCCTATGTGTTAACCTAAAAGGGTCTGATAACATGAATGTACATTGTTTGCAGCCAAAAACAGGGGAATGTTTTGCATGACTTATCTTTTGTATTCCATTTATGATTGGTTTTAGTGTGACTTTCAAGCAACAGTCTCAAGTTTTTAGCTATTTTATCTACAAGATATAGAACACCTCCCAATAAATTACTCATTCACTCACTTTTTTTTAATAATATTCTAGTGTTTCTTTACAATTTCTTGGAACTCTTCAGTATTGAATGCAAATGACAATTTTAAAGTATCACTAGAACCAACGTTTCTTTGCATTATTCCTAGATGTAGGAGCATATGCAGAACTTTAGTGCCAAAATCAATAGGTTGTAACTATTAATTTCATCTGTGCAAGATCTGAATCTCAGTTTTGTAAAAAAAACACCAGTACTGTGCATTTTTTCTGCCACACTGAATTTCAAACTGCTATGGCTGTACTACAGTACTACCAGCATTGTTTTTTTTCTGATGAACATTTGATTTCAAGCAATGGGATATTTAGTCTTCAGTGTCCCTCCTATATAAAATACAGTTACAGAAGACCACATTGTCATGTGTGAGGCCTGTCTATATTTCGGAGTTTACAGTTTTGAAAAATACATGGAGTCCTGCACTACCATTCTCACTCACCTTGTATCAGTTATATTTACATAAGCACAAGAAGAAACTTATTAGCATTTCATAGTAACAACCAACCACTGATTCTTGTAAAACAGAATGAACACTGACATATCAGAGAGTTTGTGTGCCATTCTAAAAATACTACACTAACAAAACATTGTCATTTCATTGTACACATAACAGTCAATGTATTAAATTGCCCACCTTTCTTGGCAACTGAAAGTACACCATAATATAAAAAATTACTATTACCATTTCATGATAGTCTTTTACTTGGGATTAATGTTTTGGCATAACCATTCTGCCAGTTTTAGCTGTACCCATTAATGATCTTTGTCTAAATTTTATTTTCCTTCTAATAAACTACAGAAGCACTCACACATGGCACCTCGCTTTATATTACAAAAGTTATGATGACATTGGTTTCTCATTATTTTCTCCACCAAATGGTAAATAAAAATTACTCGTAAACCCAATAAATGCAGCTAAGGAGTACATGCACATAGTTGGGCCTTATTCTGCCACTGTCATACAGAGATTAAAAGATCCAACAGCTAGGCTAACAGTACAGAGTAAGTGATCCTCTCTGCACTGATAGCAGCTTAACTTAGCTTAAATACTCAGAGACACAATGGTCGTTAGGCAGCTCTCCTCTATCAGAGTATGCAGACATGCGTTAGTAGTACCTGGTCTCCACTACAATGGAGACTAGGGAGTTGCAACAGTCAGGCATTCCAGAGTGAGACAGAGAGAGTGTGCTTGTGTTGAGGGGGGGATATCCTTTGTCTTCACTATATGCTCTTCATCAACTGAAAGAACTAGAACGCAGAAAAAATACCTATGGTCTTTAATGTGATAGCTACTACATAGAGCTTTGCCATGGATAGAAAGAATATGACAGTGGGCAATGAATGCATCCCTGCATCAGATGTCGAAGTAGAGAACAAAAGCATAACAGATAAATAAAAATAAATAAGACTAATTTATATAACAATGACTAAGTATTGATGCAGTACAGATTTTAACAGACTAATTCAATTAAGTCCAATTCAGGGGAAAAACTACATTCAACAGGGAAGGTACACCAATCCCTAAATAAAGAAAATCACAACCGCTGCAGGGATGCAGGGATCAAAGCTTATGCTCATACCTTTACATGGTGACTGAGTTCTCAGCTCCTGTTTTTTGATTTAACTCTGTTCAGTTAGTTCCCAGTTGCTACTGGCATACAACAAACAGGGTGATGTTTGACACATTTTCTATTAGTGTTTGTTTGATAAGAAACTACAGTTTCATAGCAAGCATCTCAAAGAATTACCATTCAGTGACTCAAGTTGAAATCAGCTGTCATAATACCATAAACATATTTAAAAATTGATTGTTATTATTATGTATCTTACATTTCAGGTAGCACATACAGGCATTGCCACGGAGATAAAAATACTCTGGGCTTTACCGCATACCTGCAAACAGTATTTTTCTCCAGATATAAAATGAACTTTTATTTAACTGAACAGAATTTCAGCATTTACATAAAAAGTCAACCTCACACTGGCAGCCATCCATGCAGTGTATATTTCTTAAACCCAATATTCTTGCTATTTTAGCATAGAGGTAATTAATGTGTAATGTGAACATAATTATTCTGCTATATGAATCTTTATAATTTCTGATTATTTGTATTACACATTTAAGTGAGGCATTAACCCAGAAATCTAAAGGTTTAAGCATTTATTTATCATCCTGCCATGATGTCTGCTGTTTATCCAGTAGTAAATGATTAATCTGAAAAATGCATTTTGATATCTTTTTGAAGTTACATGTGATGAAGCAGCAAGAAGATTTTAGAACAATCTTTTTAATTTACAGGCGAGCAGATCATAAAGCCATGTCAAGTCTAACTCAAAAATCAGGGAAATCCTCTGTCCTCAGTTAAAGAACTTGGCCTACCTGGCCTTCCCTTTATTCTGTCTTATGGATAATGCAGTTGATAGTCAGTCAATCTCCTACTTCTTCTAAAGTGTGCATTCCTGAGTCACATTGCAGTTTTTGATAACACAACTTACAGAAACTGTAATGACCCTGACCTTGAGTAGCATCTTACCCTCACCAAGAATGATGCCACAATATGAAGACAAGATGATCAATTTCAACAATTGGCTTAAGTATTGGTGTCATTCAAAGGGGATCCAATGCCTGTCAGCCTGGGATGACATGCTCGACAAGCCACGATGCTTCGCTAGGGACGGCTTGCACCTGTCACCCCTGGGCTTTCGGATATTGGCAAAGGCTCTTGCTACCCCCATAGTGCCTTTTTTAGGCAAGGCTCAAAAGACAAACCCACCTCCATAGGTATCACAAGGGATAAGAAACTAAGAGTAATGCTACTCAACGCCAGAAGATGCACGCACTCAAAACTCTCCTTAGCATGGAGAACATCTATATCTGTGCAGTAACAGAAACCTGGTTCAAGGCTCCCGAGAGCACCCCAGCACTACCAGGTTATACCTCATACCATGCTTTTCGGCCCCAAAATTTGGACCGAACCACAAAAGGAGGGGGAGTATCAATATTCGTCAAAGATACCCACACCTCCAGATTGGTGGTACAGCACAAAGCATCAGAGACTATCCATGTGCAACTAACAGTGGGTAAAACTGCCTTCAAGTTTATAGCCTGCTACAGACCACCCTCCCAAACCCAGGAACCCCACTCGGCCTTCCTGAGAACACTGGAAAATATGAAGGTATCTCCAAACACCATTATATTGGGTGACTTCAACTACCCAAACATAGACTGGGAGCATTACTCTAGCTCCAACACCCTAGCCCAAAGGCTCCTAGAATTTATAAACTCAAATGCTATGGAACAACTTGTTACCACTCCCACAAGAGGGGAAAACATACTGGACCTGATCATCACCAATATGGGGACTCTATGCTCCAGACTAGGAGTGTATCCCTCACTGGTAAGATCAGACCATAAACTAATCTCATTGGATATTCACATCCCAAACCCACCCACTGCCCAGAAAACCACAGTGAAAAACTTCTCTAAAGCAAATTTCACACTCCTCAAATCCGAGGTGGAATCCTTCAAAGCCCCCGGGCCTGTGGAAAATATGGCCCAGACAGCAGAATCCTTTATAAACGCATTCTATGAACACCTTCAGGAATGCATGGATCATGCAGTCCCAAATAAAACCAAGACCCAATCCTCCAAAGGCAGGCGTCCTGTCTGGTGGACCCCAGCCATAAACAAACTATACAATAGAAGGAGGAAGCTGCTACATGATAGAGCAAAATCCCAAAAAGGGAAGGCATCTCTGATCAGTATTAGCAAAAAACTACAGGCATTCATAAAATCATCTAAGACCAGCTTCGAGAGAAAAATTGCACAGGACACTAAGGATAATCACAAGGCTTTCTTTAGTTATGTTAGGAACCTGGGTGGGAATTCCCAGATATGCTCAGAATTAGTCCAAAATGACAAAAAATACATTGAACCCACAGACATTGCCAACATCCTAGCTGACAGGTTCAGCGCAAACTTCTCCCCCCTCTCCCCACCAAAAGGGCAAATATCTATCCCAGCAGAGTGCTACCCCCCTGACATCTCTGATGTTCAGGTAAGAGCCGCCCTCTCCAAATCAAAAAACACAGCATCAATGGGACCAGATGGTGTCCCGGGCTGCGTCCTACATGAACTCCAAGACGAGCTAAACCCAAACATAAAACTACTGTTCAATCTCAGCCTTACTACAGGATATGTACCCAAAGAGTGGTGTACAGCAACAGTGGTCCCTCTCCACAAAGGTGGTGCCTCAATGGATCCTGGAAACTATTGCCCCATAAGCCTAACTAGCTTGGTCTGCAAAGCTATGGAAAGGATCATCATGGACCTCGTAAATAAAGATATTGGGGACCTGCAGACACTGGATCCTAACCAGTTCGGCTTTGTTAAGGGCAGATCCTGCCTCTTAAACCTGGTCGATTTCTTTGAAACAGTCACCAAGGCCATTGACGAGGGGAAGGTGGTCCATACAGCCTACCTGGACCTCGCAAAAGCCTTCGATACAATACCCCACTCGGGCATTATAGATAAACTCACCAGCTTAAATATAAATCCCTATGTCACTAGATGGGTTGCAAACTGGCTCAAGGACAGAACCCACATGGTTAGAATTGTTGGACCCATGTCAGACTCCAAACCAGTTACAAGTGGCGTCCCACAAGGCTCAGTCCTGGGACCTCTCATGTTCGGTATATATTTCTCAGAGGTACAGGCCAACATGGAAGGACTGTGGCTGACCAAGTTCACAGATGACTGCAAACTGGGTGCCATAATCGACTCTGCAGCCGACACAAGCATCCTCCAAAAGGGCCTCATAGAAACAGACAACTGGTGCCAGAGCCATGGCCTCAAGCTAAATGCCAAAAAGTGTATAGTCATCCCCTTTGGAAAAAACAAAGTGCCCACAAATTACCACATAGGTGGTAATCCATTAAGTACAGAAGAAGTAATTAGGGACCTGGGGACCCAGGTTGATAGCAATCTCTCATTTGACAACCACGTGGCCAAAGTGGTTAGAAAAACATTTTATATAGCCCACCTAATCATGAAGGGATTCACATCTAGATCAAAGGAGGTCATCGTGCCTCTTTACTTATCCCTCATCAGGCCCATAATTGAGTACAATGCCCCTTTTGGGATGCACCTTACCAGACACCTGCAGCAACTGGAAAGACCCCAAAAGTATCTCACCAAGAGGATCAAAGGGCTCAAGCAGATGCTATATGCTGCCTGGTTAAAGAAACTCCAGCTCTACTCAGTGGCATACCGCCTGCTCAGAGGCGATTTGTGCCTGACGTATAAAGCCATGTCCAACCCAAAATTAATGGACATGCTGCACCTCAGAAAATCCAAATCCCATCGAGCTACGCGCTCGAGAGACTTGAACCTCAGCACTGAAATAAATGGGACATGCTGGAGGGACAGATTCATAACTCAGAGGCTCCCTTCACTCTGGAATAAAATCCCAGTCCAGGTTAGGCAGAGTCCCTCATTGACTCTCTTCAAGGGGAATCTTGATGAGTGGATGGGAGATCGTAGGTTTACCCCGGGTATCACTTCTGTGTCATTGTTAGACAGAGGCACAGTATACTAACCTCGAAAAAGGGCATAGCAAAATTAATTTAAAATGGGTGGTGAAAGCCAAACACATTCTGGCTAGGCTTATAAATGCCCTAGGGCAGATAGCCTAGTATGAACCTATGAACCTATGAACCTAAGAAAAGGCCATTCTGTAAATCTACAGTGGTATATGTGGAAAGATGCTTGTGCACCTTCACTTTGAGATGCCTTCCCTCTGTCCTTGTAGGATGTCCTCCGCTGATTCTGACATATCTCCTCTTCCAAAATCTACTGCCTGATTGGAATATTTTAATTACAATGAAGCAGTTAAAGGACAACAATGGGATTCTATTATTAAATGCTCAACTTCTCTGCCGTTGTTCTCCCTATTTATCGTTCCTACTATGAATAAACAAAAATACAGCATTTAAAAATATTTTAAATTGAATGCTTCTTTCCACTAGAAAAGTCCTTTACTGTACTGTGGTGGTTTCACTTTCAAAAAGCTTTTATCCCGCCCTTGGTGTGGTCTCCAATTCATCAATGTCATCATGGGCGCTGAATACAGGTAGTTTTCTGGCCAGTTGCCTCCCCAAACTGACATTGCCATGACTGTCTTAAAAACCCACCCATGCTGTGATGTCACAGCTCCCTGGTCCTTCACCTACCCATACAGAAAGTAAAGGCTAGAACAAGGAAACAGTACATGAGTCAAGTCTCCTATTATGAGCTGTCAATTACAGCAGGTAACTCAAATTAACCTTAGCACTTTGACAACTAGAAACTTAGGTGTGAAGGGGGATGGGAGATAAGTCAAAGTAGTACAATGCAGGTTTCACAAAAGAAATGCAGTTTAGCTATTCTAAAAAGCAGCAGCAGGCAGCAGTAAAAAGCACTTTGAAAGTCTGTTCTGTGGCATTTGTACTTTTTGTGTCTTAAGTAGTCATTGAAAGGCATGAAATGTTACTTAAAACTAACTGACAGTGTTGTGTCTTTCGGCTTTTCCTGGTTAGGGGTTGCCACAGCGGAACTCCGGTCCGCTAATGATTGGTAGTTGATTTTTACACGACTGAAGGACAGCAGTGTATGCATGTAAAATTAATACAGTGACAGGAGCTTTAGTAAGAAAGACACCTGCATGATGTAACATTTTACAGATGAGCACTGCATTTTGGGATACCTAGAGGCAGAGTAAACAATCAGAATTACTTCAAGATGCCAGACACCATGTAGTCAGACTCAAAAATTCCATATAAAAAAAATATATATTTATATAAGCTAAAGCACTCCTTCTTAACATCTGCCCCTGGATTCACTATCCTCCCATGCAGGAATAGCTTAGTCCTGCATGGAAGTGGCCATTTAGGAGCAGGATGACAGCGTGCCATGCATATTAATGAAGGCACGCTGCCTGAGCTCTTAATCTTACACGGAGCATGTAAGAGTGCAGGAGGTGTGTCCGAGAGCAGAGCTCTCAGAATATACATGCCCCTGCAATGAAGAACAGCAGACAAGTCCTAAAAAATGAGCGAGACCACTCATAGGTGTATTGCATACCCCCAGCAGCATCTCCCCACGTGTACAAGAGCAATAGTTAAAACAACGAATAAAAGATATTTTTTTTATGAAACAGATGAAATTTAACCGTAGGTGCATGGGTTTGTCCATCGCTAAGCTACGGTTAATGCAGCTTAAATGGAAGAAGAGGATAAAAAGCAAGATATTTACAAATGAAGCAGTATAGCAATAGTGTAGTGGGAAGAGCATTCATTTTATGAGCAGCCATTCCTGGTTCAAGTCCAACTGCATCACATTCCATTTTCCATGTCAAACCACTTTATGACCAATATTTTTAGTTGCAAAACTTACTAAATAACATATATTTGTGAACTGGAGTACTGCATTAAATGCAGATGTGAGGTGGCAGTGTCATAATGTTGCAAAGTCCACAGATAATCACATGTGTTCCATACAGTATATGTACACAGGAATCAGGGATACAAATGGAAGGTAAAATGTGTAATGAATGATAACTCCATACTGCTTCCAAAGCCCCCACCTTTCCAAGAACCATTAGACATTACTGTCTAAATTAGTGCAGTGGTAAGTGGGAGTAAGCACTAGTAAGCAAGTGTAAGCACTATTAAGCTGCAGTAAGCGTATGTAAGCACTAGTAAGCAAGTTTAAGCCTGTTTGCACGAGGTAAGCAATGCGCACACAGGTTAAGCAACATTGAAGCTAACTATCTGTAAGCATATTTAACCAGAGGTTAGCATTGCTTACCCTCACACAAACCTGTGCAAACCCACTTGCAAGTGCTTAAAAGTGCCTTAATCACTCTCTATGCAACAGCCACTGTTCTGGCCAGAAACAAAATAGGCTTTGCAGGTCTTGAACCCAGAACCCTGTATACTATATTCACAGCAGTTAACCACTAAGCCATCACAGCAGTACATAAGACTGAGGTATCACCAAATAAATCCTCACTATAAGAAAATCAAACTGAACATGTGAAAGGAATCTATATACAGTCTTATGTTCTATAACCTACTACATAACATAAATATGTGAACTGGAGTACTGTAGTAAGCCCAGATGTGAGGTGTAATTGTAATAAAGTGTTGAAGTCCCCTAATAAACACCACAAGGACCCCATACAGTGTATGTACACATGAATCATAGATACCAGACACATCTATAACATGTAATGAATAATAAATAGGTTCATAGGTTCATAGGTAGGTACTAGGCTATCTGCCCGAGGGCATTTATAAGCCTAGCCAGAGTGTGTTGGCTTTCGCTGCCCCATTGATTAATTAAATGAGCCTCTGTCAAGCAGAGCCAATGAAGTGATCCCAGGGGTGTCAATGCCAAAAAGCAAATATAATGCAAATTAAATATTAAGCAATGCTAAGCATTGCACAGGCCAGCTTAGTAGGTGTAAGCAATGAGTAGGCCAGCTAACTCAATTTGCCAATTGGTATACCCCTTTAAATAATGCCAACCTTAGGTAAGTAGGTTTGCCCATAGCTTAGCCTTTTCAAAACCGTCCAATCAAAATGTGGGAAATCAGCCCTATTTAAACCCAACAGGTGGGAATACATCTTATAATTGGTGCTAGCTTCCCCTTTCAGGTACTATGTCTGGAATGGGAAAGGGTGTGCACTTTTGGGCACAGTGCTGGGGCATCCAAGAGTCCAGAGTCATGGCAGGACTCCTTGTCAAAGACCATGAGCACATACTGCTGCAGGGTTAGTACCAGGGTTCCCAATATAAAGTGGAAGCCTGGGACTGTCTTGCCCGTGACCTCACCAGTGCCACTGACATACCCCAAACTGGTGAGCAGGTCAGGCATTACTATGCCGACCTAAAGCGGTGAAAGGGGAATATCTTGGATCAGAGGATCCAAGAGGCTAGGAGTACAGGGGAGGTCCAGGCTGTGTGTAAGTATCACACTACTACCTGTTTAATAATTGCCAGCTCATGTATATTATGGATAGGTATGGCTAAATATTCTTCTTATGTCCTTCACAGTGGCGAGGGAGCGCGCTGCAATCCAGGAGGCCCATGGATGTTACTTGGAGAGGTTGCGACACGAGGCAAGTTAGTAATACTCTTGCATGTACTGTCATAGAAAATAAATCTAAAAGTATTAGTAAGTTAATTGCCTGTATAAAACCTGTATTGTTTCAGGCAAGTACTGCATACACCAGAGAATATGGCAGGAAGAGTCTCATATAGGTTTTATGTAAATAAAAGCATAATAGCCTGACAATGAAGGTCTAACTGCTGGACTGCATGTGTTTACTCTGGTATCATGGTAATGTCGATTTGCAATAATTTAATAGTACTGTTGTATTAAGCACTGTTGTCCACACTGTGCAACATAAATAAAATTTGTAGGAATGTCTGTATATGACTGGTGTAATCCCCAGAGGTAATTTAGTACTACTGAAAGAGACATAGACAGAAAATAGTGAAAAGACAGACAACAAAATCCAAATAGCACACACAACGGAGATGTGAACTGTTGTATTTTTAGCACATACAGCCATGGTTCGATTTCTGGGAGTGGTAGTAGTCTGCATACAGAATCATACCCCAAAACTGTACAGATATGTCCAGTAAATTGGCCCATATATGCTGCCTGTCATTCTGTCCCCTCTGTCCCCCTGGGAAATCAGTGGAGTGATCCCAGACGTATAGGCAGCAAACAAGAAATACAACTATAAGAACAAACCTGTCACTCTAGCACTCCCCAAACTGTTATGAGAGTAATAAGCTAAGTATGTCCCATCTACACCCCCATGTTGTCAAGCTGTGACCAGATGTGTACAGTAACAGAGTGAGATGTATGTGCATAATACTATGTTGATTCTGATACTTTGCGTAGCAACATCCAGGGAGTGCTAACAAACATTGCTCCCACAGGTCTATCAGATATGAATGAACACTGTGCCTAGAAATAAAATATTGATACCCTGTACTGGTACTGTTTACTTTGGTATTGTATGGCATTGTTATTGTTGCAGTTGCTCTGAATAATAAGGTATCACTCATCACTGTCACCCACACTGTGCTACATAAAATAACTGTCTACGAAATCCTGCATAAGAGTGTTGTAAGTCACTAAAGGGTGAAGAGGGCAATGGTCTACATATGTCCTGATTCACTAGCATGTGGTTGAGACATGGCCAAAGTCTGTGCAAAAAGAGATGGATATGTATGTGCATGACATCAACCTGGAATCTGGGAGTATGCGTAGAAACAGTTAGTGTTAACAAACAATTCCTCCACAGGTATACCAGGTAAGAGGTGTATACTGCAGGTAAAACCAGTTCATGTATATAGTTGTCAATAGCCATACCACTGTCCAAACTAAGGCAATAGGGTAGTGCAGTAATACTTGTAAGGTACAGATAACAGCACTGACTAGGAAAGTAATGCGAGCTACGGGAATATACTAGTTGTCAATTGACATCTTTCTCCCCCACACCATATCTGCAATGATGAACTAAATACCCAACTCAATTGGTACTTGATGACTTAACTGTAAAGTTGGGGCATATGACCTATTGCTGGATAATTATTTAAATCTGTTTGTATGCATGTGCTATGTTGAAATACTCCAGCATTGGTGGCATGGTGCCATCAATGTACCTGCATGCTGGTGTAATTACCACTGTTGTCCCATATATGCATGTGTTCTGTTTGCTATGCAACTGTTCCATATCTGGTGTCTGAGTTAATGGGCATATCTATGCATGCTGTTATACCTAATCCTAGAATGTGTTAACTATTACCAACTCACATATGTTGATAAAACATAAACATCATAGCACGTATGGGAATGTGAGTCCCAGCGAACCAACCTGTCCCACCTCAAGCTGGTCGTGGGACTGGGCACCAGCATGTCTGGGGACCAACCTGGGACCTCCTCGTCCATTTGTCCTGCACCACCTTCGGGTGGAACTGCCTCAGGGGATGGGGCTCGCCCCTCCCTGGGAGTGGCGTGGACAGGAACCTGTCACCCGCAGCCAGGTCAGAGTTGTGGTGCGTAGTGAGCTCAACCCGGAGTTTGGAGATCTGCTACACCAGCTCAAGCGCCACATGTTGTGGCTAGAGGGACGGCCTGGCTCTCCAACTCAGCCTCCAACACAGCCACCTTCGGGGCTGTGAAGATGCAGTGGTAACTGCCCATGGGTGGGGACCTCGGTCCCACTGTTTCCACTAGGGGGCTCATGGGCTTCCAATTTCCCAACACCCCTCCCCATCAAGGTGTTTACCCCCCACATGTGTCATATACTGCCCCTTTATGCATCTTGTTTGTCTTGTCTGTTAACCTACCCAACCTACCTTCCCAAATATACCTACTATCCCTCTCCAACATCCCACTCTCACCTGAAAAAAAGGGCAATCTGTTCCCCAAAAAAATTCTCTCCCCATACATAGCTGTCCATTTTGCACACGTGTCCACTGAACACATGTAATCTGGTCTAATTGGCATCACAACATATTATTATTGTCCTTACCCTCTCTCGTCGGTTTGAGTGTCCAAATCTACCTCCAAATTCAGTGTATATGCACAGCTGTTGCTGTAAAAAAAATGGGCAGCTATGGACCTTCCCAACACCCTTCCTGCACATCATTAGCTATTTCCCCTACTGTCTTTCCCTGTTTGTGCCCCTTTTTCACTACTTTCCTATCAACCCTTTTTTCTTTTCTTTTAAGTGTGGGGGTAAGTGGGAGTAAACACTTTTAAGCAGCAGTAAGCGGGTTTAAGCTTGTTTGCATGGGGGTAAGCAATGCCTACACAGATAAAGCAATTTAGAAGCTTACTGAGTATAAGAAACTGTAACCAGAAGTTAGCAGTGCTTACCTCCTTGCAAACCCATGCAAACCCACTTACAACTGCTTAAAAGTGCCTTAATCACTCTGTATCCGACAGCCCTTGTTCTGCCCAGCAGCAAAATAAACAGCCTCTGGAAAGCTCAAACCCAGAACCATGCAAACAATAGCCAAAGTGATTTACCATTAAGCCATGTGAGATATACATAACCCTTTTGTTTTCACAAACATATCATCCAGTACAGTCATTCAACAGTACAGGAAATATATTTAAACATGTAGATGTATGTGTGTGTGTGTGTGTGTGTGTGTGTGTGTGTGTGTGTGTGTATGTATATATATATATATATATATATATATATATATATATATATATATTTATATCTAAATGTATATACAGACATATATCTATAGATATAAAAGAGAACATAAAAACATATATGTCCACATGCACCGTTAATGGGGGTGAGGAGGTCCAAGCAACATACGTCTTGTACGTATAGATATACCCCTCCCACAGCCAAACATGTCTGCCCTGCAATACAATACCAACTGTTGCAAATCCCATAACCAGGACCTGACACAACATGGGCACAATATGTTAACAGTACTCCATCCTATCTGTATGATGTCAGGCTGGTATCAGTAACATATCATGCAGTACAGTTTGGCTACTATAGGGAATGTACAATGTGGAAGCAATCAACATTCCTAAGATACATGCACACAGACACATATATGCAGATACACACACACACACACACACACACACACATATATATATATATATATATATATATATATATATATATAGATATATATATATAGATATATATGTAACTAAACATACACACACACAGTGATATGTAGGTTTACTATCAAAAGGAAGAAAATCATGTCCACAAACAGTGATTTCCATGGCAAATAATGTTGACTCATGAATATGAAGTAGGTTGTATGATCGATGCAGCAATGTCGACAAATTCTGTCGACCTTAAGGTGGAACTCTCCCATTGACATACATGATGAAACTCCCTGCCCGTCTACGTCCTTTTAAATGGATGTACAAATGAACGTCGACATTCCGACAGTCGTTCCTACCATGGTCGAGGAGGTGGCTGTCGAGCATGTTACTGTTGACCATTTGCTGGTAAACCAGATATGTATAGGAAGATACATTTGTAGAGGGTGCACACAATATTGAACAACCACTATGCCTACAGTTGCCACCTTACCAGCTGGACACTGTATGAGCCACCCATACAAATGACAATTGTTGCCTGCAACATATACCCACAGAGAGGTCAAAGGATATAACACCACACACAGGTTTGCATACATGGGAAAGCTTTATTTGTGTACTATTACAGTTGTATATGCCATGTCATATAGCTGTTTAGACTCTGACATACATATAAACAGACTAATGCAACTGTCAAACAGATAAATTAATACAGTATTCTGGAAAGGTTTACGTATGATGCTGTCCAGGCCAAGGCCTTCAAGTAGTACAACCAGGAGCAGCCTTAGGTCAATTGGCGCCCTAGGCAAAAGGGCTCCATGGTGCCCCCCACCACATTACCTGGTGCCCCATCCTGGTCTACCTACACCAAATAAATACTGGAAAAGAGCCCCTACCAGAGCGGTGCCCTAGGTGGCCGCCTAGTTGGCCTATGCCTAAGGCCGGCTATGAGTACAATAGTAAAGACAGATTGGGCCACAGGATAACAATCAATCAACAGTAAGTAATGCAAATGTATAGTCCAGCAGCTTCTATCTACACTCTGTACACAATCCCTAGGGGGTAAAGACCTCAGATGACACAATGGGATGTATCTGTTACATAACAAGGCATAACTGACACCATCACAATCACACTGACAAACAGAACAGTCTGTATGGCAGGAAGCAGTAGGCCTGCATTTACACAAGGTGAATTGTATGGTAATGTACATCCAGATACCTTAAGGCAGCTTACCCCTGATACCTCCACATGTTGTAACAGCCTAGGTTAGTTATGGTGCATCCCCCCCCCGCATAGACTGACATACAGTGCCATATACCACTGTTACATACACTGGCCTCTGGACTGCATAAGGCCACACATGTATTGTGCAGGTGAAGCCCACACATATATGGACCCAACCCCACAATATGTGTGGGGACCACAACAGCAGTGGAATGATGGCAGGAATGGCGGCATTACATACTCACAGACCACTACATAACAATCCCTGACAGCATGTCATATGGACAAAGTCTCATATGTAGGTGGAGGACAGAGGCTGGAACACAGGCTCATATGTGAAATAGTGTTGTCATACACTAAGCAAGTCGCTGGTGTTACAGGATAGTCTGCAACATACCCTTAGTCAGGAATATGAAGTTAGAAACACAAATGGATGTAGCTATGTACTGATAGCACTCAACACACACGCTGCCAGTGATATATCTGACACAAGACCTGTGTGGTGGACAGACAAAACATAACAGGCATACCTCTGTCCATCAAGTGGATAGGGCCACAGTTGAGAGCTATGCAGACAGACTGCATTCCATGTTAAACTAGTATGTACACACAAACCCTGTAACACTAGTGCTATACAATGTATACAACACTACGCACATTCTG